>NC_086363.1:4790654-5083154 GCF_036324505.1 Eleginops maclovinus | reverse complement strand
AACAGTGTACAGTATTCTCCTAACATGAGGAACCTTTTATATATTTTACACATGTGAAAAGGGAAATGTGTTTGGGCATGTTGCACATGTTTTTTCTTTGCTTCTTCCTTCATGTTTTGAAGGTGAGGCGATGATGTTTGATATCAAATTCTTCATAAAACACCTGAAATATTAACGTAACCTTCATTACATTGTGATCTAACCATCAACAACAAGTACTAGCAAATATAATCCAACAATGTCCTCATATTATTCATGCTGCGGCCGAAAACATATAGTTCCACTTGGGTAATCGAGAGCTGCGGCCTTGTCGGTGTGGCACATCATTACACAGATACAGTGTAACCTAGTGGAACCAGTTTGTCTCTGTGAAAGCCGAAATGTTGCTGTATGCAGACCATCCAACACAAGAACCATTCACACCATGGGGACATCCCACCTGCACTACGTATTAACATCTGAGAGATTTCCCAAATGTGTTTCTTCAACGGAAGCATACACACTATAAGTCTTAAAAAATGTCCCCCTACTCGACACAGAAATGCAGTTTCTGCCTAGAAAACAAACCCTAAGGTGGGGGATTAATTTCACTTTACAGCTCAGAGGTTCCACTGCTACGACCCGGTTCCACTACGCGTTCCTATCATTCATCTTTATCACCGAGAGTCCATAAAAACTGATTCCAAGAGGCTCCAACTTCTTCAGTCACTGTGAATATCTCTCAGGAAATACAGAAACAAAATAACATAAACCCACTTTCTCTCCTTCTCTCTGTCCTCAGTAATGGGTTGAATGGCACCATATCAGTATATCCTCTGGAGGGCTCCATGGCTGGTATGATGCCGACCCCCGCCAGTGCCAACTCGCCAACGACCTTCACCATCCTGGACGTCGACCAGAACGCCTACCTGTTTGTAGGAGGGATACTCGGCACCGTCAAGGTAACTGTCCCATCTCTTTCTCTGAGAGTAACATCAAGAATCTGTCTGGATTTTTTTAATCATCATTTTCCTCTTATCTTTCAGAAAGCGGATGCAGTGAGAACAAATACATTCACAGGCTGCATGGGAGAGACCTTCCTGGACGGTAAACCCATTGGACTGTGGAACTACAGAGAGAGACAGGGAGACTGTAAAGGATGCGTCGTCAGGTAGATTTAATCACAAAGTATTCCATTTGTTTGTATGAATATTCAACAGGCCCATTTAGTTTTGTGACACTTCAAACTCCTTTGACAGTTGCACGGTTAAAAGAGGAGCGATAGTAAAATGGAAAATATCTTATCTTTACTTTCTTCAGCCCCCAGCGCTCAGACGGTGAGGGGATAGTTCAGCTGGACGGAGAGGGCTACGCCGCGGTGGGACGCCCCACCAGGTGGAACCCAAATGTTTCCAGCGTGACCTTTAAGTTCCGCACATTTTCCTCCGAATCCCTGCTCATGTATCTGGCTACTGAAGATATGGTAGGTATTCAACAAAGGGAAAGGGTATGAAACTGAAGTTATTGTGACCCATGTAAATATCAGGACTGATGGCAGCGGCACACTTTCCTTTCTAGGTACCATCCTAGTGTAGGATCCTAAAGAAATGAATAAAGTCACCTTCTTTTAACAACAAAGGTTCCAATAAACAATAACAAACACACAAAGGCCAGAGACTTAAGTTTTCTTTTCATATGTATGTGTAAACGGCTGATATAACAGAAAAAAACGTTAAAGTCTTGATTTTTTACAGAACAATACCCAGAATGAGCTCAAAACCCAATTCAATTTTTTTCATATTCATGTTTTTGCCACGTTTTAAAAACCTGCGTGTTTAAACATATTAAGCCCTATGTCAGTCTTTAAATCACCTGTTTATCCTATTGCTGACAAACACATTTATGGACAGTTATTGATTTTAAAATGACAAAACATGTTCTCCTCTGCTGTGTCTGCAGAAGGACTTCATGTCCCTGGAGCTGTCGGAGGGTAAGGTGAAGGTGAACTTTGACCTCGGATCAGGAGTTGGCAGCGCCCTCTCAGCTAGCCGCCACAACGACGGACACTGGAAATCCCTCACCATGTCACGGAACAAGAAACAAGGTAAGCACAACAACAACAACAACACTATTAATTAGCAATTATTATGTAGATTATAACTGATAACCTAAAATAAACCAATAACGTGTAGTTTAATTAGTGTAGATAACATCAAACTACACATACATGTTTATCTTTGCAATATAACAACAGATAGTCCTATTTAGATAAATATCTATTCTCTTGAGGAAAGATGAATGCAAATGAATAAGCAACATTCAAAAAAAGTGAGCTTAAGGATAATTAAACATTTTCTCTCCCAGTTCTGTTAATTTTGTCCTTTGTCATTGTTTTCAAAGCCACGGTGACTGTAGTGGACATCGACAGCGGTGCTGAGGAGAAGATCGTGACGACGTCTCAGGGCTCGGCTACAGGTCTGAACCTCAAGGAAAAACAGAAGATCTACTTTGGAGGGCTGCCTACCATTGGAAACTACAGGTACACACACACACACACACACACACACACACACACACACACACACACACACATTTGGACACTCACATACACATCACTTGATGTATTTATCGTTAAGGCTAGGATGTGTATACATGTTTAAAATAGGTCCATTTGAAGGGAAAGCAGGATCTTCTGAAAACAATGAAAATTAGTCTTTTTAATTCAGATTATGACCTTTTAAAACCCAAGGTAAGATTTCTGGTTGCTGTAATATTAAAGTCACAGTCTGCAACATCTGCATCTGCAAATGCAAAAGTCTTCATCAGTATTTTAATGAAAATCTATAACTGTGTTTACACCTTTAGCTAGTCATTGAATTATTCATTTGCAAAAGGGTTGAGTAAGCAAAATGTTTGGTTTAGACAAGTCTTTGGGTGGAACTGTGTTTGAAATGAGTGCTAATGTTTTGATATCATGTTTTGTCTTAACAGCATGAGAGCCAGGTAAATAAACAAATCTCATATACAGACATGTAGTGAATACTTACTGTATGTTTCCTTCTGCATGAGGCTAGCCATGCTATTGACGCTGTGCAGCCCATAGTGTGTGTGTGTGTGTGTGTGTGTGTGTGTGTGTGTGTGTGTGTGTGTGTGTGTGTGTGTGTGTGTGTGTGTGTGTGTGTGTGTCTTTGTTTCTCGGCTCCTGCTCCTCCACGCAACGGCTGGAAATCACTTTCTCTATTTGCTCCTTTATTAATCTGAATTTGAAGTTTGTCTTTTCAGCAACATTAAGGTGGAATTCCTCACATTTATGACTCTGCCCTCCAGGCCCCAACGCCATAATCATATTCAAAATGTATTTGGGATGCAAATCAAAGTGTCACTGCAAGTAACAGTTTTTCGCTGAGCTACAAAAATAAAGCTCTAATTCACAGAAAACAATTACACAGGTGCGGGTACATATTCTTGGAGATCACGGACAAAAACTATCTGAGAATTGATTTTTTTTGTCCAATTCCTCTTGAATGATATCGCCAAATGGACAAAACCTGACAATACACACAAATCAGCTGCCTAAAACTGATTAATATAATAAATCCTGCTTGATTTAAAATGGACAAACGACATTTTCAAACTCTTCTTGTTGTTGACGCCCAACCATCACTCTGCTTCTGGATACATGATGCAATAGCTTCACTGCTGCAGAAATCCTGCTTTTTCCCACATGGCATTTCACTGCTGAGAGATAGGAAATTCCATGGAGTTTGAAATTTCTTCAGCCGTATGTCATCTTTATTAAAATTATCATAATTTCTTCATAGGTCAGAGGTCACTCTGAAGCGGTACGCCGGCTGTCTCCGGGAGATTGAAGTCTCCAGGACTCCTTACAGTCTCCTCAGCAGCTCCGATTATACTGGGGTCACCAAAGGATGTAACGTAGAGGTAAGAGTTCTCACTTTCTTTATGGCTTTACAGTATATTTAAACTCTCAAGACACTCAGATTACATTACAGAGGTTTGACTGTCTTCGTGGATTTTGATACTCTTTGAAGAAACACTGTAAAATCCCTTTAATGTTTCTCAAAGTTTATATTTTAATGGAGTTGTTAGAGCTTGTAACATATGTTAAATCAACCATCTTGGCACTGATATGCTACAAACATTCTGTATGATAGTGTGAAGATCGCCTACTTATAATGTTACATGCTGCTGTTTAAGTGATTCATCATGTGTGTGTGAAGTCCTCGTCATGTCCTTGAATAGGAGGTGTGCATGGAAAATAAATGTGAAACATAAATGTGAGTGTTCTAGCTAATGACATGTTTGAGCTGTGGTTCACACTTTCTATACATACAGTATAAAAGATTTTTGTAAAACATAGAGATGGAGTGATTTGTTTTTGCTAGACGGTAAACAAAGGGCCTAAGCATGAAACCCTTGCACTCAATCTTTAGTTTTCTTTATTCCGTGTAAACACACAAACTATTTCGAACATATACAATCCTAACAAGAACACACGTCCTCAATGCATTACACAAACACTCGCATTGAATCTACGTTGCAGATTTAAAAGCTTACAAGGATTTCTAAACACTAGGGCCATTCATCTGTACAAACATGCAGCCATGGTCGCCGCGTATAAAGACTGTATGGCGGGTGAGACAGGCCCAAGGTTGCGTGCAGGGCTGGTTCTGGAGGGGTAGCAACGGGAGCAATTGCAAAAAATATATATATAAATAAAGATTACTCTCTGATCCTGCATTAAGTGTATCGCCGAGTGTGTCTCACTTAACAGCAAAAAGAGACCCTGTATGATTGCTTCTGGCAGTTTTAATGATTTATTTCTCTCAGTTGCCGTGGGGGGCAGAATAGCGCAGGACCGGCCCTGGTTGCGTGTATGTAGAGTGAAGGTCTTTTTATTTCTTTTATCCGTCTTTTTATTTCCCTTACCAATGGCTCTGCTCAACTACAAGGATGCTAGTGTCTGATTGTGTGGGTGTGTATGGGTTAGCATTTCCACTTTGCAAGCACACGCAAGAGGAGCTGGAAAAAGGTGCATTTGATTTGTGAAGCAGCACGCAGAAGTCTAAAAGTTAAACCTTGACTTAGTTGACTTCACCGCGATTGCTTTCTTTTCAAACCCTATTTTACGTTTTATTCTATAACCTCTGTAAAGTTTAGTTCTAATCAATTAATTTACTCTTTCACAGAACTTGTACACGGTGAGCTTCTCTAAGCCGGGGTACATGGAGCTGGGCGGCCTGTCGCTGGCAGTCGGCACAGAGATCAGCCTGTCGTTCAGCACTCTGGCGGACACTGGGACCATACTGCTGGCTGTTGGCGGAGCTTCATCAGTCCTCAAGCAGGTCGGGATGCCATCTTTTTTATTAGTTTAGGCTGTGACTCACTCTCATTATCAGAGCCTTTTATTTCAGTCGTCTCTTTATTCCTTCTAATTTCAAGGAAGTTTCCTGGAACATTGTGTAGTAATTATTAAGAAAAATTAGATTTTGTTCAAATAAAAATAATCGTTTTTTTAAATGAAATAAATACTACATTCTGTTTTGAACTATATATTCTTTAAACTTTTTTAGATCAGATACACTTTCTAAGGACAGAATCATTATTTAAAACAAATGAATTAGAAGTTTACTAAATGATGACTGTATGTTTTCCATAATATTGGTATCCAAATACATACTTTTTCCAGGAAATCTAGTAAAAACGAAACATTTGAATGATCTCCGACTACAGATGTAGTTGAGTGTAGCAAATAGAGAATGATTATTAACTTTACTTGTCAGGAAACATTTTGGAAATGATAGAAAATCATTTAAAAGATATTAGGAAAAAAAATCAGCATTTAATTCTCTTTTGAAAATGATAAGGAATCTTAGAGACCCGTTAAACAAAGTATCAATCAATTTATTCTTCCATCTTCCTGATGACTTATCCATAATTTATTCATCACAGACCCGGAACTCAAACGTCCTCAGCACCAAGAGGAGACGCAGACAGTCTGGAGAGGTGGGTCAAACATGCTCACACACACCCAAATGCTGCACCCCTCTCCCTAAGTGGATGGCGTTTCCATAAGTGCATATTAATGAGATTTCAATTTTTTGGCAACTGGGCTGATTGGATTGTCTTTTATCCAAAACACACACATGTTCATTGACAGATATAGTTGCTATCTTAGCTTTTAGCTGACCACGCAAGCGCACACACACACACACACACACATAAACACACAAGCATTTCTTCTTTAAGTGCATGAGTGCATATTAATGAGATTTGAGTTTGTTGGCAACTATGCTGATTAGATTGTCTTAGGGCTAAAAACACTTTCACTCAATGCACACACACACACACACACACACACACACACACACACACACACACACACACACACACACACACACACACACACACACACACACACACATACACATATACCCACGCCTGAAGTCCCTGTACTGATACAGTCCTCTTTCATCCTAATCACTGATGGATAAACAAATCTATTCTTTTATCTCTGTTGGAAACTTCATGCATTTGGTGTGTAAGTATTTTGTTTGCACATTATTTTATGTTTGCAGGATTACGTGTGTGTGTGTGTGTGTGTGTGTGTGTGTGTGTGTGTGTGTATTTTAGCATAATGTGTGTGTGTGTGTGTGTGTGTGTGTGTGTGTGTGTGTGTGTGTGTGTGTGTGTGTGTGTGTGTGTGTGTGTGTGTGTGTGTGTGTGTGTGTGTGTGTGTGTGTGTGTGTGTGTGTGTTTCTCATTGTTGAGGCTGTTGCTCACATGAATGCAAAACGGAAAGTGTATGTAGGGGTTTATGAGTGTACGTGGATGTGTGTGTGACAGAAAGGACAGAGGGTTACCTCTAGCTTATCCATCATCACTGGTTGTTGGGCGCATAAATCTATTTTTACTAACTATGCTGGTGTGTGTGTGTGTGTGTGTGTGTGTGTGTGTGTGTGTGTGTGTGTGTGTGTGTGTGTGTGTGTGTGTGTGTGTGTGTGTGTGTGTGTGTGTGTGTGTGTGTGTGTGTGTGTGTGTGTGTGTGTGTGTGTGTGTGTGTGTGTGTGTGTGTGTGTGGAGAAAGGTTAAGCGAGGTTAAAAACACCATCAACTCAACTTGGCCCTGACTAATGGATGTTTTAGAGAGGGACACAGAGACAGGGGAGAGAGAAGGGGACAGGAGACAAAGGATGGAGGGATAGAGGAGGGAGATTTAGAGGTGAAAGGAAGAGAGAGGGGAAAAGTAGAGCTGAAAAGAAATGATACGTGGGAAAAGGAGAGGACAAGACTGAAAAGATGGAGGGAGTTGATTTTAAACTGAAAGAGAACATGGTAACAGCAGACAGAGGAACAGAGAAGGAGGGAGCGAGGACTGAAACAAAGTGGAAGGACGACCATGTTGGATGTTGAGTCACAAAAAAACTGCCTGTTTTCTTTCTCTAGCCAGAAGGAATGAATTCAGTTTGTTCTGAAGCTTAATTGTAACTTTAAAAAAAGGTTCAAATTTGAGTACAAATTTCTCCAATTCAGTATTTCCATTGTTGCTTGCAGGTAACCAGACCTTAGGATCAACTTGAGAATGAGTGCTTCCCCATCTTTTAGTGATATTTGATTAATTTAGTGATTCATTTACCTCTGTCATTTGAGCAGAAAATAAAGCTAAAAGAGAGCTTTTTTTAAGGATAGTTTTTCACCAACTAACCAGTGAACCACATGGTGTTGTTGGCCGTTATTTTCTTGTTTTACTCAGTTGAGTGTGGTCTAAAAATACATAAATAATATGACACTATTTGCATATTCTGTGGGAAAACAACTGTGAGTACATGAAAGCAATCTCCTCCTGGTAAACTAAAACGCTCTTTCTTATGCTGAGATTATGAATGTGGTACACACGGCTGCTAACTCCTAACAAAGCCTGTGGCTCTGACTGCAAATTGAAAAACACAAAAGTATACATAAAACATGATGTTGGCTCTAAGGTGTACCGTTACAAAACAGTTTTACAATAAAGTCTTCAGATTGGTTCATAAATATTGAACAAACAAGGAAAAACGTGCATCACCCAGCTTTTCTACGAGCTTACACAGAAGTTTGCACACAAAGCTAAAACACAATCATGCATATATATAAACACAAATGTTTTAAATACTAAAGGTTGCACGGATGTGTGTGTGTGCTTTACATATGATTTTCTGGTGAGTGTATTAGATCTTAGCCCTGTGGCTTCCTGAAAATATGTCTACGTGTGTGTGTCCCTTCCCTCCGTTATATATATTCACGTTTGAGTTCCTCTGTGATTGTGTGCCTTTGTCTGTGTGTGTGACATGTGCCTGTGCACTTGTGTGTGAGCTTTTGTGTCTTTACAAATGTGTGCGTGTGCGAGGCGGCGCGGCGAGAGGCATGTTGTAGCTACATCTCAGTTCAATTTGTCCCCGACCTCAAATTGAAATTCCATTTTCAGGTGGTAAATTGTCTCCCACTTCGCCCTCTGGCACACAGTGAATTAAAATTCAAATTAGCCTGACCCTGCTCCGCTGCTCTCCAGCACCTCTCTGTCTGTCTCCCTCTCTCGTCTCTATCTCCAGCGCTGTTTTGCTCTCTGCCCTCTCATCTCTTCCCCCTATTATCCTCTCCTCTCTGTTCCTCTCATCTCTTGTTATCCTTTCCTCTCAACTCCTCTCCTACCACTCTCGTTTCCCCCCAATTTCTCTCTATATACCCCCACACCTCTCCCCACTCATCTCCCCTTTCACCTTTTGACTTTTTTCTGCTCTTTAGTCCCACATCTCTCCTCCCTCCTGTTTCTCTTCCCTTCAATCCTCATCCTTTATCCTTTTTTCATCCCCTTGTCCTCTATTTTTCTCTCTTCTCCTTTAAAACAAACATTTTAAGTACTGCGCTCTGCAAGAGGTGGAAGAGTTCGATCAAAGTTTGGCACAAAAACAGATTCACTTTTATTATATAGATCCTTATTCATTAAAGCAATTGACTAAACACCTTCCTTTGGCTTTTAAATATGATAGGTTCAAGACATATTGATTTGTGTTTGTTAGTATTATATTGGTCTAATTTATAAACATTTTTTCAGTTTGACTAAGAAGTCTTATCAAGGTCCTCTTACTCGCTTTATCCAGACACTCCTTCCACAGTAAAGACTGCTCAGGTTATTTTCTAAGGAGGGATCTTTATCTATTTCTTGCAGGCAGTTTTATTTATGATTTCATAATTGCATTTTTGTTTACTCCTGACCTTGCGAGATGTTTTATGCTATCAGTTTTATATTTGTAGTAAGTAAGACACTGTGTTTACTGAGTACAGTACCTTGGCCAGGAGCCTCCTTATAAATATGTTTTTTTTTTCATCTCTACAAGGTTGTCTTGGTTGTATAAAGTTTATATTTTAAACAAATACACCCACACTTACAAATTGTTTTCAGTACAGGTGGTTATATCAACTTTTGCTCAACATCAAATCGGTTGCTGAGTATATTATATCACATATTCAATCACATATAGATTAGATTCAACTTTATTGTCATTGCACAGAGTACAAGTACTAGGACAACGAAATGCAGTTTAGTATCCAACCTGAAGTGCAAGTAAAGCAGTAAAAGTGCAAGGTCTCTGCATTTGACCCATCCTAGTGTTAGGAGCAGTGGGCTGCCATTATGTATGGCGCCCGGGGAGCAGTGTAGGTAACCAGTGTCTTGCTCAGGGACACCACGGTGGCACTTGGTCTTTCGGGGACTTGAACTGGTGACCTTCCAGTTCCCAGGCCAAGCCCCTATGGACTTTGCCACCACCGCCCTGTATCCTCTGCTCTAGCCCTTTCAATTACTTATTGGCTTTTACTTAATTCATACTCTTTGTGTTTATATTAAAACTCCCTTCGTCAACCTTCTGCATTAAATCACCTGTCTCCAGTGAAGTGTCCTGAGAGTTGTATGTGTGTTCAGATTTCCACAGCTAATAAACCTAATCTCCCTCCCCTGCAGCCCTACCTCTCAGTCATGCTGAACAAAGGCTCTCTGGAGGTCTTGATGTTTACCGGAAGTCACAGTCCGCGTCGTGTCATCAGACGACCCGAGCAGGGCGCACTGAATGATGGGAGAGAGCACTCGCTGCGCATAGACAGGCAGCCTGGCAGGTGAGAGTTTGTGTCTGTTTTTTGTCACTGTTTAGGTATTTTACTGAGCATAATACATCCAATACTTTGTGTTTGTCTGATGTGCTTTCCACCAGATCTTTTGCAGTTCAGGTGGACGAGGAGGCCAAGAGGGAGGCAGCGCTTCCCAACGACCAGCCTGTGAGCTTGCAGCGCATCTTCCTCGGTGGTATTCCTGCAGAAGTAGAGCAGACGTCCAACAGAGCCAACATCCCATTCCAGGGATGCATATGGAACCTCATGGTCAATGCTGTGTACGTAACATCCGGTCTATATCTGCTTCTGTGTGTATACAACAAAACACAGAGATCAAAGTGGCTTTTTCCTGCAGCTGAAATATTGTTGAGCAGATTGGATCAATGCACTTTTCACGGTTTTGTTCGATATTTAATTAAAATGTTCACTGTATTCCAGGGATATGATAAGGGTTTGGTCTTTTGAAACAGAGTAGAGAAGCTTCTTCTAAAAGCTTGTAACTCTTAGCAATTTTGTTGTACTTTAATGCTGTTGCTGTGGGTTTTTCAAAAAGTTGTTCCTGTTTTCCATGTATATTCACCTCTTCCCTCCATGTCTTTACACTTTCCATAGATGATCCAATCCAACCATACATGTAGATCTAGTGACTCACCCTGGTTACGTAGCTTTGCAAAAGATCTGTTAGCAATATGAACAGAGTCAGTTTGTTTTTCCCTCTGAACTACATCTCAGATTTCTTTGAACTCTCTGAAACAATTCATGTAATTTGATTTACACACAAAGTGATATGGCTCTGACGTCACCAGATCAATATGGGGCAAAAGAACAGAGTCAGCTTTTGATGTTGGATATTTCTCTGCCCTTGCATTTCACTGTGTTAAAACACTGACAAAGGCAAAACTCACCAATTAAACAAGTAAACTGTATCTGTTCACCTTAAATGCCCTGTATTAATACTCATACTTCATTTTCCCTGATGTTTATCCAATACAGTTTTCTGGCAGTGGACGACAGGCCTTGTTTTGACCTCATCCTCTGCTGGGTTAAATCGTACTTAATATGATTGCAGGAGGTCATGAATGAGGCTGTGATGATGATGATGATGATGATGATAATGATAAAGCCAGAGCCTCTTTCTGCCCGAACAGCAGTAATAGAGCTGTCCAACATCATAAACATACTCATAACTCAAATTACACTCCTCTCTCATCCGAGTGTGTTTATGTTTGCCTATTGCTCACGTCTCTTCACCCCATCGCCCTGACACCATAACTTCTACATCTGTCAATCTGTCAGTGAGTCTTCATGAATCTTTGTGTGTATCTTCTGTGGTTTTACTTTTAAGCCAACACCCTGATGGAACCTTCATTCATTTTATCAGAGCTTATATTCTTGCAGTGCATCTGAAATAACTCGTTATTACTATACTTCCTTTTTGTGGCACGCATACACCATCACACCATGGTAAAAGCAACCTTGTCAGTGACCGGACTGTGGCCCTGATCCTTAAGACTACACACAAAACCAATTTTAGAGGCATTGTGATTGAATACAGTGTATGAGTAAGTGAATAAGTGAATGAGAACCTCGAATATATGAATTATGGATGTTCTAAAGAGTTTTAAGCTCAAAGTTGGCAGCAATAACAGTGCCTAACGCTGTCAGAGCAGAAAGCTGGTTGGTCACGTCCGCTGAAGCATCACTGTAAGATTTTAAGAACCAGGATTAGTTAAATTGTGCTGTAAAATTTAGCATTTTTAACATCTGGGTCTATGAAGATTGGCCTTTATTGGATGTTTGTGTCACTGATTTTTCAGCAGTGGAGTTTGCCGCTTGGTGGAAACATGAACAGATGCAGATGTAGCATAAATGGCACACATTTCCACTGATGGAAACCATGATTCTGTCAGTGACAGTGGTAATGATAAGTCAAATTTGTTTCAACTAAATATACTAAGCAAATCTACTCTATGCAGCAAATTCAAATGGACAAACATCAGTCAAAAAAGATCTTAAAGCAAGGTGAAAATATACCGTAGTCCCTTTAATTTTCATGATGGACTCCTAACTTGTTTTGGTGTTCCTGCAGTGTCAGCTAAACCTCCAGTAATTTTAAATCTAATTGCCCGTCCATCTTTCAGTCTCTCAGATTTCTCCCTGCCTGTGTCCTTTGAGAACGCTGAAATCGGCCAGTGCCCCAACATCGCCCCTCCGCCAATTCCAGAACCACCACCTGAGGAAGAAGAGCTTGTGAAGGAGAAGGAGGAGTCGAAGCCTCCCAGTCCTCCATTGACCCCGACACCAGCCCCAGGTCCTCCTGCTGTAAGTGCTTAAAAATGAATGAACACACACACACACACAGACTACTAAACACTCATGGCATAACTTTCAGTGTTCATATTTTTTAACAGAAGGTGTTAAGGTATTAAAAAGTAATGTCAAGTGCAAGTAATGGATGTTAATAGTCCACCAGAGGGTTGGCCTATTCTATGCCAAATAAATTCATACATAGGGATACAGCACAGTGTAATGAAGCACATAAGCCAATATGCATTTTCAGAAGCGCACATAACTCCAACACATACTTATTCTTTTATTTTCTTTTGATTGTTACTCACACACACTCAAATTCACACCTATTTCCCTCTGATGAAATGCAGCCGTGGCCTCGCCCTGTTAGCTTAGCGCTTCATCACATAGCAGTTGTACAGACCATTAATTCTTCTTTATAGTCCCCTTAGCCTTGAGCCACTAAACTCCACCTCTGGCAGCCGTCATGCAGTGTGGAGCCACGGCGCTACGCTACGCTAACTGTGCATGCCATTTATGCTTTATGAGCCCACAGGAGCCAAAACACTCTCTGCTAACACTTAGCTACTGTGCTAAGAGGCTGGTGGGCAGTGAGTCATTCAATTTATACCCTTAGCATTGAGATAGAAAAGATATATTTTATATATTGAATGTATTATAAGCCTTTAAGCAGTCATAGTATATCAGTTACCCAGTTACCTGCTAAACTACACCTCTCAAAGGACATTGATCATGAAGCACTGAGCCGAAGAGCTTGGCCAGCTCCGCTATAACTCTGTGCTCTGTTGCTTTATGAGCTGTAAGTTCATCTGTTTTATGATATAGAGTAGACCACAGGCTGTGAGAAGCTATAGCTTTATAGTTAAACTGAGGTTGAAGGTAGCCTACATTTTCCCCATATTTCAGTGAGTAATTATGGTTTATTTGTTTACAATATACAAGCTTTTGTTTCACTGGCCTCCATTTGAAGTGTGTGATTGTAAAGATGTCTTTATTTTCATCTTAAACATTACACTGGCTTACTATGATGATACACCAGGCTACACTACTTGATTATTACCCAATTTGAAGTCCTTGTCATTTAATAACATCTAAATTGATTTATTTTTTATGATTATGTAGAGACAGATACACGTATTTGATTGTCATCTAAATATTTTCCACGTTCAGCGGGGAGTAGTCAGCATGTTGGTGATTTAATGGATCATGTCAGGTAAACACAAAGTATTATGAAACAGGTTTCTATAATGACAGTGTAGAGCACTCTTACACGATTACTGTGTATTGTTTTGCTGCTGCAGAAGGGGCTCTGCACACAGTCAACATGCATTTTTTATCCTCAGCAAAAGGATATTCAGAAAAAGTCAGTAAATAACATCCTCAGCATGTGCTTTTCTTTTACAGCAAACTCTCTACTTCTTGAGACACCAATTTAGAGATTGAAGAGACTCTTTTAGGAGGGCCTTACAGGCTCCAGTGAACCTCTTAAAACGTGAAACCTGAATCTGGGAGTAATTTTATTTTACTTGCTGCTCTGATTGATGTTATCATGACAACTGCCTCTAATTAGCATTTTAAATCACAGCTCTGTAAGTTCTCTCAGTCACACTAACAAGTAAAATGGGGCACATTCTCAGCTCCAAAACAGGACTTATTGACGTAACAAGAGAGTCTTACAAGTGAAGGGAGCCACTTTTAATAAAACTTCTCATAGTAGATAATGCAGGGTTTATCAAAAAGCTTCAAATTTCCTGCCTATGTTCAATCACCTGTTTGAGCTTCCACGTTTATGACACCAATGCATATCTGTATCTGACTGGAGGACTTGTCATAAACACTGTCGCCATTCTGCCTCTGTGGCTGCCACTAATGCGCTTCCTTTCCACCTGACTGCTGACCTGCAGGAGGCCACGCCCCCTCCTGCTCCCGCTGCCACACCCACTGCTGCTGCAGCCCCGCCCACCGCCAAACAGGAGCCCAACGCTGACTTGGTAGACATACACACACACACACACACACGCCCACGATCGACACTGTCTATACAACGTGATGGTTCAAATCAACATTTCTGACTTTTCCAGCCTTCTCAGAAAGGCGGTTCTCACTCCTAACATGTAAATAATAGAAAATGGGCCACAAATATACATATAGGATTGATTATAATGCCCAAATTCATGGTTATTAAGGATCATATCACCAATTGTTGCAATGGTGGAATCGTACACAAGCAATACATTCTATTTTTTGGTCTTTCATATGTTTCTTTGACAGTAAGAAATGTATGGAACAGCCCAGAATTTGTCCTTTAACACACACACACACACACACACACACACACACACACACACACACACACACACACACACACACACACACACACACACACACACACACACACACACACACACACACACACACACACACACACACACTATTGTAACCTTACACCTTTCTGATTTGCTTCCTCCTTTTACCTTATCGTCTTTTCAATCTAGGATTTAAAAGTCTTGCACAGAGCTCTTTTTTACACAGAGGAGGTACATTATAATTGTCTTCAATGCAAGGTGCATTTCACACTTATTACTTTTTCACCAAGAGAAAGTCATTTGAGAAAAGCTTTATCAATCTACCTCCTTCACATTTGTCCTGAGCAGCTCTGTGCACCCACAGCCTTCACTGGTGGCCACTGACCAGCTCTGCTTCAGCAGCTCAGGGTTAAGTGCTTTGCCCAAGAGCCCTTGACATTAGTTATTGAGAAAAGTGAGAGCCTTCCTCATTTAATAGTCGTATGGTGAGGAGTTGTAACACACCACCCAGTCGCTGACTCATTTCAGCTTTTACATTTCTTTACAGGTGATAAGTTACAGAGCAATGTACTTTTCACTTTAAACTCAAGCCTCCTTCAAATGTGCGCAGATGTAAAGCTTTTGCATCGACAGTATCGGTGGCCTCAAGCTTTTCTTGTTTGAATTCAACACCTATCTTTGAAACACTATTAAGCAATTTAGTGACTATTAGCATATGCTGAAGGACCATTGCACTGCGCTGTCTTTAAATTGGTCATGAGTTCAGCATCCAACAGTTTTAGCTAGAGCTAATTACAACTAGAGGTCAAAAGAGTAGCTTCTGTGAAAACTACAATAAGCAGAGCAAAGACTTTTGATCCCTCCAGAGCGTTGTCTACGACACACACACACTTATACGTAATCCCGATTAAATTACTTCAGATTCTATTGGTGTGACCTCCAACCAGAGACCAGCCTCTGCAAATGGAAGACGGCCTTCCTATTGTTAGCTTAATGGAAAGACGCAAAGGGGATGAGAGAAAGGGAGGGAAAAAGAGGAGGAAAGAAAGAGGATATAGGAAAGAGAGGGATGGACGTGAGCGCAGAGAAAAGGTGATGTGAGCCATAGAGGAAGAGGAGGAAAGAAAAAGAGAGAGAGTCTTTCTGAGCAGAGCGGGGCCAGCCTTTTGTTGGCTTAATGGAAAGACGGAAGAGAGGAAGCGGCAGAAGAATGAAAGGAGAGGGAAGGAAAGCGCTCCCGAGCCAGTGACATCTCCCTTTTGTTAGATAGGGAGAGAACGAGAAAGAGAGTAAAAAGAGGAAGGTTGAGGAGGAGGAGGAGCGGATATGAGGACAGAGCGCGATAAGAGGTGAGCGTCAGCTGTAACAAAGCAAGGTCACGGTGTGGAGAATGTCTTCACTTGAAAGGGAACAAGAAAGGAGAACAGATTAAGACACACACACACACACACACACACACACACACGCACAGTCTCTCTCTTTAACTTTGTCGCACACTGACACTGGAGGTATGGCAAAAAGCCTTGGTACTTATTAAGAAATATAATAGGAGAGGGAGGCCCAGAAAAGAGAGATGAAGTAAAGATAGGAGGAATGGAGGTAAAGTTGAAATCAGGTAAAGACAAAAAGTGGAGTGAAAATGAAAGAGAAGAAGGGGAAGCAGTGATGAAGGAAGGAGAAAACATTGAGGAGGACATTAAAAGGTGAAGGTCTTCCACTGGAGGCAGGGGTCAGTTATGGAGAAGTCTAGAAACAGGTGAGGGTAGATGAGATCAGAAGGTAAGATATGAAAGGAGAGAGGATAGGAGATTAGGGGAGAGGAGGTGAAAGGCCAGGTAATGAAGGAGAGAGGATGAGAAGGATGAAGGAAAGATGAGATGAGCTGAAAGGCGATTTGGCAAGGTGGAAAATGTCAGAGGAGTAAGAGAAGAGGAAGGTAGAAGTAGAGAATTAGTGGTAAAGAAAGGGGGCTTAAAGAAGGCTGGGAATGTAACAGAAATGGCAGCAGAGGACAACATAGGAGAGTGTAGTCAGTAGTTGGGAAGATACTAACACATAACATGAAAGGTTAAATACACTGGAAGGAGTAGGACATGAAATTAGAGGGAGGAAGCAGGAGGAGAGTGAAGAGAGGAAGGTGGGGGGTAAATATGGGAGGAGAGGCGCAGACAGGAACGTACGTTATGGGAGGAAGGATGGCGAGAGATTACTCCTGGAGAATTAAAGAGGAGATAGTGGTGGATACAATTATTGGAAACAAGCATTCAAGTGAAAAGGAAAGGAACAGTGAGCAAAGAGGGAAAGAGAAGGGAGAGGAGACATGATTTTAGAGTCAAGAAGAGCAAATTCATCTGATGGAGGTAGAGGAGGAATATATTAAAGGATGCAGGAGAAAAGATAAACAGGTGGAGTAACGCAGTCCAAGTAGTAGCAAGAGAAGGAAATACTGAGAGGTGTGGTGGAGAGGATAAGAGAAGGGAAAACCGAGAAAGGGAGATGAAAGGGGATACGAGAGGAAAGGAGTGTAGAGGAAGAGAAGGTAGCAGCAGATGGTAGAACAGAAGGAAGTCTTGGACAAGGAGAAAAAGATAAATGGAGAGGAGGAATTTCTTTTATTTTTTAAAGCAAGTGGAAAGGAAAGAAAGAAAAATGTAGTAGAAAGGGATTCAAAATAATAATTTAAAGGCCTTTACTTTTACAACACTGACATCTTCTGGTCCCCGGCGTTACTGCACCCTGGAAATGTACAAGGACTAATACTCCTCTACTACCGTGTTGCCAAACTGAAGCAAGGATCAAATGGAAATCAGACTGTGGTATTGGAAATCTGGATCAGATTCAAAGGAAATAGGGGCAGGATTTATCATGATCAAACTGTGGGAGGGTCCATTGATTTGAAAACATTGTCAGCCAAATCCACCTTGGCAGAAACTGATTTAGATGAAGAAGCAGAATGGAAACCGTGATGAAAGATGATAGCAATTACATTTATTTAAAAAATGCTGCAACTTGCTGCATGTTTTTTTATAGTGATCTATTGCTCCAAGGCCTCACTTGCAAATCTACATTAAGGTATTCTTCTGGGAACTCTTCAGTTATCTGTTTGCATATAACAAACTATTTCTTGTGACCTAGAAGTCTTTTGCGTCCCCGCAGATCAGAAGCAGAAAACCACATCGTCGTGATTGACTTTCTCTGCTCAGGTGTTGAGGGTTGACAGGAAGCAGCGGGCGCAGTGTGCTGAAACCTTGTCATTGTACCTGACGTGTTATTTTCAATCTGCAGGACTCGTGTGCGTCAGCTGTGGCCCCGACAGCTATGGAGAAGGCTTATCAGTTCGGACTGACCAAGAACAGCCACATGAGCTTTGCTTTTGAAGACGCCAAAGTCCGAGAGAGGTATGAAACACGGGGGATACAATTGGATTTTATATGTGGGTGGGCTTTGTGTCGACCGGGAGGGAGGGGGATTTTCAACTAACAACATAAACAATTGCAATATATATTATAATATGTTTAAAATATAATAACTTTCCAATGTTAAATGTTACTGGCTGGTGTCTGACTTTCAAGACATAATACTGTTACTTTTTGTGGCGAAATGTTCTTTATACAATACAATGAACTTCTTACTATATTCACACAAACTATACTATGCCTTTTTTTGTCATACAGTAGTTTACTATTTGTTTCATATTTTTCAACATTAAATCAATTTACTTATTTGTTTAACTATATTAGATTTACATTATACTATATACTTTATTATACTAGACTTTTAATATTTCTCCACATAATAGACAATGACTTATTTAATACTTTACTATGACCCATATTCAAATGTATTGACACACTTCAGTAGTTTTTTCAGCCACTTAAATCAACAGCGAAGATAATTAATTGCATCCATTGGTTGGGAAATCGTTAATGTATTATAACCCTCACAGGAAATAGAATTGTTTGGTTGCGATGATGTGATAATCCAGAATTCTGGTCAAAATACTAAGCATCGCAAATACATTCACTGGGCCTTGGGTATGTTTTATTACATGTACAGTATGTGTTGAATGTTTTCTCTAAGACATGTTTTCCATGTTTGTCTCAGGTTAATATTGGAGTTTGAGCTGAGGACAAAGGAGGAGTCTGGTCTCGTTCTCTACATGGCAAGAATCAACCACGCTGACTTTGTCACCATACAGGTATCCACTTTAGGTTTATTTTCCCTCCCGTTTGTCCCAACTTTTAATGCTTCAGGATAACACAGGTTGCCTCTTTGTGTCTTGGAGCACAGTCTCTCTCGTTGATATAAGGGTCAGCTCTGTTTACAACACAAGAAAAAGCTCCTAAACACTTTTGTGATATAAAAGACACGTCATGATTACTTTATTCACAGCGTTCCTCTCTGCTATCACCTAGGTCACAATATTCATTGCAAAGTCCATAGACGTCACATTAGGCATGTCATCTTACTATGACCCTCTGTCTCTCTCCTCCTGCAGATCAAGGACGGACAGGTGTGTCTGGGTTATGATCTCGGTCATGGAAACATCTCTGGCTGCGTCCCCTTCTCCATCAATGATGGGAACTGGCACAAGGTAGGTTCATTCAAACTGGTTAACTCATTTTGCGACAGGACAACGTTTTAGATTCCTAATATGTACTCTGTATGCTTAAAGACAATACTTTGCTGAGCTTCAGTGTAATAAGAGAATCAGAATCAGTGTTTTTTATGCACTGATGTTAGTAGATGTTTGATGGCAATTAGATATTAAGATAGTGTCGTCATGTTAGTGATTTCACCATTTTCTTTTCGTCTAAGTTGTTGCCATTCAGAACATTTAGTCCTTCAGATTTGCTTTTTTACAGAAAGATTAATATTGAATATTAAATCACAAGATGGCAGCATTTTCCTTCTACATCATAGACAGCATTTAGTCTCTGTTGACACTGGCAAGGAAATGTTACTCCTTTTTCCTCTTGTCTTCCTCACCCTCTCTTCTTTCTTTTCTCCGTCAGATCCGTGTGAGCCGTGTAAAGCAGAGAGGTCTTCTCATGGTTGATGGCCGATACAGTAAACAGATGATCAGTCCAAAGAAGGTACCTCTGTCTTCTAGTCTACCTACTTATTGATATAGCTGCACATATACAGTAGGTAGTTGCTTTGCAGGCTAGTGAAAGAAAGTAACCCGGTTTTAAATCTCTGATCTTATAGCCATGCATGTGTTGATCACATTTTAAAATGATTGTTTTATTGTTGCATTAATATCTTATATTTTTCTCTCCAGGCTGACCTGTTGGACGTGGTGGGACTGCTGTATGTGGGTGGATTTCCACAAACCTACACCAGCAAGAGAATAGGACCGGTAAAACGCATTTTATTGCATTTAAGCTGCTTTCAGTTCTCTCGGTTGTAGTTTGATGATAAACTAAGATAACTAATGATTCTTCTGTCCCTAGATTCTCTACAGTATCAATGGATGTATTCGTAACATGAAGATGGTTGGAGGAGCTGTAAGCGCTAAGCCAGGTGCCACAGGTGAGACAGTTGTATTAACGATTGTGATTATCCAGGTTTGAAGTTTCATCCCAATATTTGTCAATACTTTTTGTCTCTAATATATTACTGATAACTTTCTCTCTCTGCCAGGCCGTGCTGAGGCTGTCATTGAAGACTTTAAATTGGACATGGCCACGCCCTCGTCCAGTCACATGGTGGGAAGATGCTTTGTTGCTACAGAGACCGGCACCTACTTTGAAGGGACTGGCTTCCTGAAAGCAGGTGAGATGAGACAACTTTTTCTCAGTTCAAATGTAATATTTTTGTTATGAAAGGTAAATAATAGAAAGTTCTCTCCCTCTCGTTAGTCTCTTCCTACAGAGTGGGTCTGGATGTGTCGATTGCATTGGAGTTCAGGACCAGCAGAACCAATGGCGTGCTTTTGGGCATCAGTAACCAAGCCAACGATGGACTGGGACTAGAGATCGTCGACGGCAAGGTACGTGTCATTGATGAAAAGAATCCAACATTTGAGAAATTGAGATGAAAAGCTTAATGTTTGACTGTTAAACAATTGGTCAAAAGAACTGGAAACAGCTATCCTTTCCACCCTATGGTACGTACAAGAAGTACTATTTTTCACATCTAACTCTTTAACAGAAAACAGTGTGAAAGGTGAATTACTCCTTTAATCTACTTTAAAAGGAACTACTAAGCTTGTCAATAGCTTGGTACAATATGTTTTATCACAGAAAACAACATACACTTCGATAAAAATGCATAACATCTGATCTGTATCGTTTAAAACAAGCATTTCTTTCCCTCCCGTCACCAGCTGCTCTTCCACGTTGACAACGGAGCTGGACGAATCACAGCGGAGCACGCGCCTGAGGGCGAGGGCTTCTGTGACGGCCAGTGGCACTCTGTCACTGCCAAGAAGCTCCGGCACCAGGTGGAGCTGGTGGTGGACAATAAGCAGAGCCAAGCAGAGAGTCCCAACGCTCGCTCCAACACGTGTGACACCAACGATCCCATCTATGTCGGAGGATATCCAGGTAACTCGCATACTTAATATTATACCTTACTAAACGTCGAGTTAGTATTCGTACATTTTGTGGATAAAAGCAACTTTAAATACTAATATGTGAGGGGAACTGTTTTGATTTCTCTCTCAGGTGGAGTTCGGCAGGCAGCTCTCTCCACCAGCACTTCCTTCAGAGGTTGTATGAGGAACCTGAAGATCACAAAGGCTTCTAAGACCATGGAAGTGCAGTTCAACAAGGCTCTGGAGATTAAAGGAGTCCAGCCTCTCTCCTGTCCCGCTGCAGCTGCCTAACTGGTACCTTGAAGCTTCCCCTTTGTTGTCTACTCCACCAAGTACTTTTACAAGGGGCTACCCATATTAAAATATTGCCACCCTTCTCATTTCTCCGTTGTGTCTCCTCTATCGCCCCACCTCTGACCCAGAAATGTATCTGAGTGTGCTATTTTGAAGGAAGGATGTCTAGAGAAGATTAGGGATGTATTCCTGTATAATCGTTGACATAAAAAGGGGCGTGATAATGGACCGATACGTTACATTTAATTGACTAAAATCATTGCTCCAAAGCAAAAAATGTCTTGTATTGTGGTTGCCTCGACTCCTCCTGTCTCTTCCTTGCTTCCTGTGCACCAGTAGGACACAAGGAAAGGAGCACAAGGAAAGAATAGAGGATGTACAAACAGATAAATGAGAACAACCCTCTGCCTTCAATCCTGCACAATGTTTTTTATTTCATGCAAATTTACCTGGTGCAGTTTTCGAGAAGCTAACGAACTCTTAAAAACATTCGAGCACCCTCCAAACGTTCACACTTACAATTTCCGTATGAGACCCTGACTTAATGTACGCTGCAAGACTCTGGACAATAAATCTCATCATGGCTACACATTGAGGTCTCAGTGTTTTAAAATGTGTTTCTTAATGAACTGTTTACTTGGAGAAAGGTAGTAGTATTAAGACCTGTGCTCACAGTATTCAAGCTTATTATATTTGTGCGGGTGTGTGATAATGAGAACGTTATGTAAGTTTTGGTTTAGTTAAAGTATAATGTATATATGTATCCTTGTTACATGAGAGTTATTCCTTCATAAACCTTGTTCGCTGACAATCTGTGTATGTTTCCAATCCACATTGTAAAGCCTTTACCTTATTACTTACAAAACCATAGATAAAGTTGTAGTTCTTGTCAACTTGCTTTTCAGATATCTTTAAATACCTTTGACATTCCATACCTAATCAATGGCTTTGATCGCTATAATGGAAAATTGTCACACAAGCTGGATCTTGAAATGTAAAGGTTTGGAGGTACAAGGTTTTTTTTAGGACACTGATGGCGGTGGATTTTCTGCATGGTGTGGCTGAAAAATACTTCAGCAGCTGTTACCTGAAATATATCCTTAATAGCAGCAAACATTGTCCTGTCCTTCTTTAAAAGTCGAAATTTAGAAAAAAAACGTCAGAAATTTGAAAAAAATATCGGACATTTTCAAAAGTCGACATTTAGAAATCAGTGTTATATTATATTCACCTCCCAGAAAAAAAACTGTTGTTACTGCAAAATATTTGAAGGAAATCATTGTCTTCTTAAAGATATTCTGCTGGGAAGTATGAAATGCACACTGAATTAACACTCATCATGATAAGGTTTCTCTTAAGGTAAAAAATAAGGCATATGTTATTTGCACCCGGGTGTCTATAGCAAAAAAAATGCTATTTACCCCCAAATTCATAATTTTGAAAATATAATCTGACATTTTGAAAAGTCGACATTTAGAAAAAAATCCAGAAATTAGAAAAAAAGTCAAAATTTTGAAGAAATATCAGAAGTTTGAAAAGGATATCAAAAGTAAAAGAAATTGGGAGACCAAAAAGAAGATGACTAGGGCCACATGGAGGAGTTAGAATGATGAGAACATAGTGGGACATTTTTAAGACTGCAGAATATGAGTAGTAAGGGAAGTATGCAGGAATAAAAGTAAGATGACAGTGGCCTTTGGAGTTAAGTGATTTTCGGATTAAATGGGATTTAAAAGATGCCAGACAAAGAAAACCTGTTGCTGCTTTTTACTGAAACTCCACCTGGTGGTGCTACTTCACAGCTACTAAGAGAGAGAATCTACTGCTGCGTAATGAGTATTAAGACAATTATCATTTCCAATACAACCACCACCTCAGACCAACTTCTTCTATAAGGATTTCAGTGATGGTTTTCCAACTTAAATGCTACTTCTATCATTTAGAAATTATAGGGAAGATCTCCACAGGGCATTAAAAAAAGTTTAAAGCAAATGTTAGCTTACAATATGGCTTTTTATAATAAAGTATGTCTGAAAAGTAATGAAATTGTATGTCGAAAAATATGGAAAAAAATATTTGAGTATGTAAAAATAATTATGTAGAGAAACATCAGCATATTTTGTTGGACATATAATGAAAAAAAGTTGTAGTTCATCGAAGAAGTCATAAAAACTACTGTTAATGAATTCTTTTTGATCATCATTCATAATTAAAGGCCAAGGTTTTAAAAAGTATTCAATGTAGTTTCAGAATTCCTGCATACAGTAAGTACATCCTGTAAAACTCAAATACATTCCCCTGTAATGACTTCTGGGATGCACCAGAGGGCGCTATATGACTACGGAAGAGGTACCTGTCAAGTGGAGCTGCCTTCACAGTTCCAAAGCGGACGTTTTGCTCCTTATCTTGATTTCTTTTTCAGCTCCTGGAGGAATTAGAAGGACAGATATGAAATGACAGACCAGCTTTATTGTGCATTCCTCCTTTATTATCATGGTCTTCTTTACATAAGGTGAGAATGGTTAGAGGTCAGTCCACTGAAAACCTTGTTGTGGCCGCCTAAAGTGGAATGTTCAGAAGATTAAAGCCTAACATTACATCAGCGTTGCACACTTTGTTTTTGTAAAATGATCAACCTATCTTTACCCTGTGATGAAAACAAGATCCCACCTCTGCTTGTTCAGCGTGGTTGCTACAACGCTTTGAAGACATTTTCGTTACAGATAACAGTGGCAGTGATAACACATGAAAGTAGAATCGTTGTAGATAATGTGTAATAATCTAAGTAATAGATATAGAACATTTTGTGTGTGTCACTGCAATGAAAAACAGAAAAAAGTCCAATCATTTCCTGTTACCTGCTTTCCAGGAACGACCAGAGCAGGTCAAGGTGTTTACAGGAAATAATATACAAGTTGCCATCTGTATGTCTGTAATGAGCATAATAACAGGCATTAGCTTGAAGGAAATGTTAACACACATTGTAACCGACTAAACCACTCTTGGACACACTGAGGTTTTTAATCTTGAGCCATCCCACATTGATCAAAAAGCTCTTTGCTAAAAAGCAGGTGTACTACTCCACCTGTTTGAACATTAATGTGAGGAATGAGCAGACGTTCAGCTCAAGAGTGTGGATGTGTATACTTTGTCACTCTCTTTCCCTTTAATCATCCTAGTTAATGAGATAAAACAGCTAGCTACAGCATTAATCTAAGTCCCATTTGCATTTCATGTTTATATCACTGAAAGTAAAGCCTCTTCAGCCACCATATAGTAACATGAGTGTAGATAGTACAGAAAAACAAAGAGAGTGACAACAAAGCCTGGCGTGGTGCAGGCTTCTGGGTAGAGAGCTCCTAAGAAGATAGTTTTTTCCTCTACATTGTGACAGCACTGTCCTGGTGTCAGGTCTGGTGACTTATTGCATGCTGTCAGTCCTCTTCAGCGGATCTGAGGTGAGTTTCAAACATGGTGGTGGTCCAGTCTGGCAGTCTGGGCTCGTTTTGGCGCCATCATCCTCCTCCAGAAGCCACACCCAAACACCCCAGGGTCTTTTTCCAGCTGCTCCCCAGGGGCAAGCAGCTCTTCTGAGTATGGTTCCTCCTACTCTTCATCCAGGCCTTGTCAGGACGACTGCATGAGGCCCGTCAGCCGTTTGCCCGTCAGTGACTTGCCCTGAGAGGGAGGCAGAGAGATAAAAGGGAGAGAGGGGGACAGCTGTCAGGCTAAAAGCTTCACTGAGGATCAGGAGCAGTGTGGGGGGAAAAGTTAAAGGAAAAAAAAGACTGCAGCAATGCATCAAAGCTTTGATGGTGGGTGGTTAGGGGTCAACATAGGATATAAAGTAATGATAGCACAAGAAAAGGAAAAAAGGCATTGTAGTAGTATTTGGAAAATCTGAAAAAGCCATAGTATATAGTCATGATTAAGCACATTGAAAAAGTAATGTTATAGGATGTTTAAATAATTAATGAATAGTATTTAGAAAAAAAGTCACATTATAGTATGTAGAACTATTATAATAAAGTAAATTCATGAAATTGTAAGTCACAAAATATGAAGAAGTACGATTATAGGATGTAAAAATAATGATATAGTTTAAAAAAACATCACAGTGAGAAAAATCTGCATATTTTGTTGAAAATATATAAAAACAACTTCATAGTATTTCAAAAAAATATTATAAAAACAAAAAACAATAAGAAAGTAAGTAAAAGTTTTTAAACATCAAAGTGAAGTATGTTAGAATTAAATGAAGTAGTGAAAGTAAAGTAGGTCAAAAAATGGTCACAATAGTGAAAGTATGGTATGTCCCAAAAGATCCAGAAAAGAGTGATAGTATAATAACATAGCAAAGAACCCAAACGCTGTAATATGTCTTTCTTTCTGAAATTTCAAAAATGCAACTCTGTTATTTAATGAATGCAGAGGCAGCGGGACACTCACCACACTACGAGTGAACTTCTCCAGAGAGGTGCGTCGGCCCTGCTCCGTTTCAGGCTGAGAGTCCAAGAAAAAAAAGAAATAGAGGAACAGTTCAACAATTAAAGTGTGTATGAATCTCACACAGCAGATGTGGTCCCATTATTATGGGTTAAAGGGAGGTGAGAGGACAAGTTTCTTTATTTTGTTTGACGTATTCTTCCTGTAAAAACATGGGTTTGTATTTTGAGCACAGTACAGGTAGGGACAAACCAAGTAAATAGATGAAGATGTAAAAGAAGACCTCTCATTCATGTCTCTATACAAAGCAACCTGGTGTTTGACTTCACACACATGTAGTGCATCAGAGATGTGCAGAGAAATTGACCTGTGGGACAAACACAGACAGACAGGCTTACTTTCTTCTTTGCCATCAGCAGGTCCTGGTACACGTTGGAGCGCAGGAAGCGTGTGTAGCTGTCACTTTTCATCAGTTTGTAGATGTGGTCCTACATGGAAAGAGGGGACGCAGAGAAAGAGACACATGGGTGCAAAGGATTCTCTACCATTGATGTTCAAAACTTAAGGAGACAAGGGAGAAACATGAACGCACAGAGGAGAAACATGTATATTTAACTTTCCCTTTCAAGCCTGTAACAGGAGAGGATTTTTGACAGAAACCCAGCAACCCCCAGACTCTTTATTCTCTATAAATCACTCCACAATATAAACCCATTAGTTGACATTGGTGAAGCGTGTAGGAAAGACAAATGGGGCAGGCAGCAGTGTGGGATAGAGTTTCTGAAGAGGCTCGCCTGACACTGATCACCTGGAGAGATATAAATTAACAGTGTGATAAAGCCGTTCTGAATGGTGCTAAGAATAGTTCCCTGTCGGTGCGAGGGAAGGTAGGGGAACTGAGCTTTGTTATTACTGTACACTCCATGTTACAGATCAGCTTCAATAGGATTGTACGCCTGTGTAAGGCAGAGAAATCCTGGTGCACGGAAAGACAATGGTACATTTAATTCAATTCAAAGTGCTTTACACAAGACATTAAAAGCATTAAGACATAGTAAACAAGAAACATATTACAAAATTACATTTAAAAAGCAAAGACAATACAAATTAAAGTATGGTCGAATAGTATACAGGAATACAATACAAAAATAAAAGTCTCCAGTATTGATTTTAGGAAATGTCACGCAGTATTTTGTTCTTTTCTCACACATACTGTAGGCTTTATATGTAGAGTATAAATCTATCGATCCGGCGGACGACATTCAGTGTTTTCTGCATATTAAAATCAGTGGGTGTTGTATTTGCGTGTTTTATTGAATTTCACTCTAGCAACACAGTTCAACCTTTAAGCTGACAGGTGGGAATAAGGAGAGAGGGAGAGACTGCATGGAATTTTAAATACATGCATTATTCTCTTTGCTTTCTCTAATGAATGTAATTTATAAACGGCACTTGTAGATAATGTTATTTCTGAGCGAGTTAATGAGGTTTTAAAGGGATCTGACCCAATTATTCCCCAACTTTATAATGAATTGTTTCAAATAAACTGTGTATTTTAAAGAAAGGTCCCTATAGCGTAGTATTGTTGTTTGTTTACTACCATAGAGGCCTAATGTTTCACTGCTCTGTGAATCATTTTCTAAACTAGTTTCCAATGTAATCCAATGCATTTTAAACATAAAGCACTACTCTTTGTTGTGTTTTCCCACCTGTGCGTCCTCATAGCTGTATCGCCCGGGGTCTTTCAGGTTCTGGCCCGTGCGTTCGTAGCTGTGCGAGTCCAGGTTGATGGAGCTGGGCGCTCCCTCCGCCAGGAACTCCGCCCAAATGTCCTGCGCCCTCTGCGCCACGTCCTGCTGCGGCCTCCTCTTCATGTCCTGCACCGCCAACCAGAACCTGCAACACAGAGCAAATTCACCTCTGATATAATCCGACTTTAAGAGTGACAAAACCAACCTGCTCTGCATGCAACGAAACACAATTCATTATCACTTACTGTATCTGCAAGAGATAAGGTACTTTTACAAATAGTTTGAACATTTGAACTGTTAATAATGAAATCATTTGAGTTGTTTTCGTTAAAAAATAAGCTTTACTTGAAGGACAAGTTTTGGGAGATTTATTCTCACAACTGTAATTAATATATGTCTTAATCAGTGTATAATCACCTAGACTGAACACATTATTGAGGTCTGTGTTTGAGCAAAAATGCAAACTGCATTGTACTTAAAATGAATAGCATGGTTTAAAAATACACAATAACGGTAAATGAAAATGAGCCAACGAAACTAAGATTTTAATTCAATGCAGATAAAGATGTACACAACTAATAAAGTTTTCCTGAAGAAAAAGTTGAGAGATAAAGCTAAAACTGTGCTGGATACTGTAAATATTCAAAGAGCTAAAGTGGGAAACCTGTAAAAAGAAGCCACCTTAACATTTAAAGGCACTCATTTTGAATAATTCACTGAGGCTTTTCCCCAGTGTGAGAGAGGGGAGCATGTCGTACACGGTGTTAAACACCAGAGGCAGCAGAGAGCCACAGAAGTGCCTTCAACATGAGTTAGTCTGTATTGATCTGTTGATTGCTCCAGAGATAAAACAGTAATATAGAGAGAAACACTCTGGGGTCTGCTTCTCTCTCTCACTCCGTTCCTCACCCGCTGTCACTCTCCCTCAGTAATGCTCTCCAAAAAGCTCCTTCATAAAAGCAATTAAAGGTCCGGAAACAGAAAAATAGAGAGGCAGAGAGAGAGGGGTCAGGAGCCTGCTGGGATAGCCGAGAGGTGATCATTGATAAGTGTGTGTGTGTGTGTGTGTGTGTGTGTGTGTGTGTGTGTGTGTGTGTGTGTGTGTGTGTGTGTGTGTGTGTGTGTGTGTGTGTGTGTGTGTGTTTCCACCCTCTGTAGCTCAGAGGTATCAACAACCTTCACGTTATCTCTCACAGTTTATACCCAGAAGAGTCTGAGGTCACTCTCCCCTCTCTCTCTCTCCCCCTCTCTCTCTCTCCCTCTCCGAGATGCTAATTAATCCACACACAGGTACGCATCACAAACACACCCAGCTGAATGTAGGCCGAAACACAATAGAAGTTAATGAATCTGTTCATCTCAATAAGGTGTGAGTTTATCATCTGTACTGTGAATCAATAATCAATAAGCAACAACATCATTACATAACACACGATATCAAAGCGCGCACACACCTATTTAGAGAGATGCTGTTTGTGAATGTGTGTGAGTGCATTTATTAGGGGTTTATCTCAGCGAGCAGTGATGGATTTTTACCTCCAAAATTAAGTTCAGGATTCAAAAACAAAGTTCAACGCAGTTTGTAAAGATTCAAGCAGCGTCTCGTATTGACTGCCCAGACATATTACACTCGCAACATCCATCACCAAGCAGATGAGAGAGAATATGAGAGAATCTATGTTTGCTGTCTATTGACTAGAAATGCATGTGTCATACATTTAGAAAAAACAAGTTGTGCATGGCTATTAGCTTAGCAGAGCATTGAGTCTCAAAGCAGAGGGAAACAGCTGGCCTGGCCCTGTCCAAGCACAAACAATAACATCTCCTAAGACTAAAGAAAGGGTGAGGATGGGAGTATAATGAACTCCAGTCAGAATAGCTGTCTTCCTGTTTTACGTCTTTATGCTAATTTCAGATTATTGAAGCCTGGCTCCAGCTCAATGTTCAACCCATGTATTGAGTGTTTGTGTTTAAAATACTTCTAATTTCTTACTCTACAATTAATACAATTGTGTAAAATCTTTAACAAGGCGTTAAAAAGATGTTCATTCGGTTTAAGGATAAAATATTTAATAGAAACAAGTTACAGGTTCATCTTGCTGAGAAAAACTTGAAGTGTATTTATACTTTCAAATGCAACAGGATTCCTTTTTTCCTTTACTCTTCTTGTTGTTCCTGGAAATTTGACGTTGACTTTTCTGTGGCTATCTGTTCTCATTGTGTTTAAAGTTCGAACAGTTTCTCGTGTTCTGGAAACAGGAACATCTTTCTTGTGATTTGTTCCTTCCCATGTTTACAAGTGGGTCGAAATGGTTTCGAACTAAATGTGAAAGACATTTTTTCTTGCTGTTTTCAGTGAATAAAAAGCTTCTGTAGACTCTTGCTCTCTTTTTACAATCTCACAAGTGAACATGCACAATAAAGCGATGCTCTACAGCTTTAAATGTACTTCTTGTCTTTTTTCTAATGCAGAATAACCTGTCGCTTTCTTCTCCACAACAAACACAGAATATGAAGTCGATAACCACTGTGTGCACCTCAGATTTTATGGCCGGCACAGAGTGTGTTCCTACAGGAATTGAATAGAAGTTTTTATGACATGGCAAAGATAAACATAACGTAAAAAGGTTTAGAGAGGATTATCCAAGCTTCTTATGTGCTCACCGCAGGTTTTCTGAGCTAAACTCTGACTCCAGAAACTTGAGGAAGAGCTCCTGTCCTGCCGGGTCCTTCAGCGCTTCCTCCAGAGAGAAACCCCACTTCTTCACCCGCTGCTGACTGGGCTCCTTTCTGGGAGAGATGGGAGATAAACGAGATTATCAACATCCAGCTGATGCTTAAACAGGAAGTCCAAGACTGAAAATAAATAATAAATGACACGGAAATTGTGAATACATGCTCATATTGTTGTTAGCGCTGACATGAGGAAGGAATAACACCTAAAAACCCGACCTGCCATCAGTCATCCAAGATCTCAGTGCTGGTGTTGACGTGAGACTGGTGTCAGGAAAGCTGCGCATTATGCCAACGTTCATCCGAAATCAATCTGTTTTAATCTCTGCAGGGAATATATTTCCTCCTATCATGCAATTAATCTATCCGTCTGAATTATTAAACTACATTAGGCACAATGATTATACGTCTGCTTTAATTAATTCCTGCATAATTCAGAACAGGCCGGGAGTGCAGAGCAAAGTGCAAGAGTTGAGAGCTGCGACTTTCCTCTCTACACAGAATACTAAACAAAATGAAACTACCTCCAACCCAAACACTCTGTAGTAAACACTTTCCAGTAATCAGGAAACAAAGTAATGTCAATTTTCAGTTAAAAAAGGTCAGATTGTGACGTCATAATCATCCCCTCCGCGTAAAAACGTCTCATTTGGATATTTGTTTTACTTAACATAAAAACATAACTATATAACTAGCACTCAAACCCATTGATAAGCTAAGGGGCGGGACATCTCTAAGCGGTTGACATATCACATCAGAGCAGACTGGGCTCTGGTTTCAGACAGAGGGTGAACAGAGGTGCTGCAGCACAGGCAGTATGAGAAAAATAAAGAGCTTATTGAACATTAAAGCATGGAGACATGTCCCAGGAGAGGCACAGAATACAAATATAAACCCCTAAAAAAGTGAACATTATAGTCCTCTTTAATTTAGGAGGAAGTGTCCATTGGATGTGAAACTGTCACGGTCTCTGGTTTTGTACCTGGCCTCCAGTTCCCAGAGGGAGGGGTCGTCGCTGGTCCAGGGATTAGCCGGTTCCTGAGCCGTCACAAACTGGTCGTAGTCCATGTACTGGTCAGTGTAGCTTATCAGACTGAGACAAACAAACACAACGCAGAGACAGAGGACCGTGCAGATTAATCATCAAGTTAAGAGAGAAAGTTTAACAGCGGTCATTTGTTCAATGAGATTAATATTTCCTGTTTACCTGAAGGCTTTCAGAGGATAATTGAGAAAATGATGCAGAAACAAATTGTTCAGCAGAAGCATCTGTTCTGATCAAAAGCTGAGATGTGAACCTCCTACCTCTCTTTGATAGTCTGAGATAAACACAAACCGAGAGACGCAGCGAAGGAGAAAATGCATCAACAACAGCAGGGCTCTGAAAATGTTTTACTGATCACAGACTCAACCGTAATTTAAGAATCTACTTTAACAGATTGTGATTTCTTTCCTACGGGATGTTAATCACTCTAGCGTTTTTAAATAAAAAACGTTGAAGGCTTTTGAATCAGACGTGTAGTTTGCAAACGAACACATAGCAGCACAATTCTACAGTTTTAGCAGAAGAAACTGAAATAGATACAACACTAAATCAAATGGAGGATGTCAGACAATAAAGACCAATAGTGTAGATGTAATGATTTGAACAAACATAAGAGACAAACACTCTCAGATCAATGCATAGTAAAGTATGAAACCACACGAGCCAGGAATCAGGACCAAGGACAGCAACAACCTGAACACAATCCATCGAATCCTGCGCTTAACTTTCAGAGTTGTGCACGTGTCAAGTTGCAATAAAGTAAAACTATATTTCCTCGCTGCCTTTAAAGCTTTGCACTTTAGTAGTTTGCATCCAGAGAATTACACCTCCAACCAAAAGAAAAGTAAAATCTGTTTAACTGGAAGTGAAGCATCGCCCTGTGTCCTAGTGTGCATCCATCAGATTTGATATTGCCTAAACGATTAGCTACAAAGGCTGTACATTATCATAAAGTCCTCTACGTAAAAGCTGGGTTTTTGCACACATAATTGTTGATATGAATCTGTACTTGTGCTTGGGATTCAATAATTGTGTCTTTACCCACATCTAAGACATTTATTCTACATACTTTTGAGACAAATTGAACTAAAGTAAAGAAAACAGGCTTCAACAAGCTGCTGTACACTCACATGTTTAGACATTTGTTCATATATATTTTCTCGTTTCAACCTTAGCTCAATCATACTGTATTAGCCCGATTACAGACAGGAAACATTTCAACCAACATGAGTATCATGTGCCCACTCACCCAAACAGTGATCGTACTTGAGAAATGACTCCCAATGTGAAGTGATTAAAAAAAGAAACGATGATGCTCGTATAATCGCACAACATGACTGATGTTGTTTGGCATGTTGTTGCTTGCAGTCTTTGGGGAGACGCACCAAACTATCCGCTCTGTTGAGCACAAATTAAACTCTGTAATGGAGTCAGGAGGTCAAAGGGTCAGAGAGGCGGAGCAGTAATCACAGTTTCTGCTCTACTGGAAGCTAACGGCCGTCCCGACTCACTGAGCTGAGGATGGGAACGACAGGCGGGCAAACAGAGGAGTGTCTGTGTGCGAGTGTGGACACAACGACAAGAAGTCCTCCACAGCTAAATGCAATTCAAAACAGGGTAAATGAAAGATTTGTGAGGCCGCAATACAGGTTCATTTCAGAACTGCAACTAAGGGAAGAATTCTGAAGTGACCACAGAGCATTTCACTCCAAAGATCTCCTCCGTGATGCAGGAGGCAATTTCAGATGAAAAGATTAACTATAGTAGCCTCTATTCTTCTTTACTCCATTGGCTGTGGCATAGATAGGAGTGACATGGATCTTGGCCTGTGCCTTGCCCTTTTACCCCTCTTCCAAATTACCAAATGGGGGAAAGGGAGGACATCCATGGAGAAAGCACAACCTACTAAACCCTGCAACCCTTACCCAAGGCAGCCCCCAACAAACATAGTAAAGTAAAGTCCTTCTTATATTCCCATTACTTATAAACCGATAGTGGTTCAGATGAGGTGAAACAACAAGTCTCCTCTAAACGCCACAGATATAATAAAATGGAAGCCAGCATCAACGTGTCTGATTATAGATGGTCATACAGAGCATGGGGAAAAAGGATGGTGTGTCTCCTGCACAAGGTAAGACATGCTTTTTGGATGTGCAGTATTCTTTGTGTGAGATTTCAGTTTACCTTTCAGCCACTTTAGACATCTTCATACGGTGACGATCAACCTGAGTGTTCAGGAATAAGATCTGAAAGAGGACAGACAGCAGTGTTTGTTTTGACTGATTGTGTACGAGACAAGCAAACAAAACGTCTTCAATTTTCCCAAACTGTGTAGGACAAGTATTGCTCTATAGCTACAACAAGAGAAAAATACCATGTTTGAGTTGGAACTGTTAGAGCCACTGTTTCTTATTATTAAGAGCTATTTTCCCATAAAGCCGGCTGCATCCTGTTGTCTTCTTGTTTTGTGGTGAAAATCAATCTCTCTCTGTGCTAGAAAGAAGCAGATCCTGCCAAACTTATATAAAGAGTGTACAATGCAGTGCAACGTCTGAGAATGTTCCCTGCAGTGCTTCAAATGAAATGCTTGTGGAGTTTAAATTATAGCAACTGAGAAATATAGAACTTTTTCTTTACACAAGTTCATCGCAGAGACTTCATGGTCACATCTTTACCTCTTTCTCTACGTCCTCTTTGGTGCCTTTCCTGCAGTGGTGCGAGGGAGTGTGTATGGGGCTCTGAGACTGTGTTCCCTCCTCCACTAAACCATACACCGACTGGGTGTTTGAACACGATGAGGGAGGAGAAGTAGGAGAGATAAAAGACTGATACCTTGTGTACTTATTATTGTCTTAAGGCACACACACAAGGGAAACATTTCAGTTATGATATGATCAAGTCATTTGTAAACAGGTAGCAGTCATTTAGGGTCTTGTAACATTCTGAGTACTTAATTAAGGACGTAATAAAACAATACAGATACTTTAATACCCTTGTCATTTCAGGCATGTACCTTCTTAACTCTATGGGGGTTCTTCATGCGCCTACATTTCCTGATGTCCATCTCTGTCGTGTTAACACATCCAGGCTGAAGGAAATATGAGCAAAGAAAGAGATGCTTTTAAATTCAGGTAAACCCAAGGAGAGCTGTGGAATATAGAAAAGAGGCAGTTTGTGGATTCATTACGAGGAAGAGGAGGTAGGCGTCTAAAATCTGCACAGACAGGCTCACCACAGGTCTATGGACATCCCAGAAGGCTCTCTCCTGGCTGTCGAGGATCTTCCTCTCGGTTTTATCCTTTTTCCTGTCGATCCTGCACATGAGATCAGTCAGTGTGAGAAATACGGCATGCAGCTCCCCTGGCATCAGCATTAAATGTAAAAGCAGTTGAATCAGGATGGAAGGATAAGAAGGGGAAAGAGACAGTCCTGCAGACAGATTATTATAAGTCTTTACGTTCATCATTTTCTAACAATATTCAAGCTCATGTGCTCAAAGCTTTTGGCATGGTGCATGCACGCGCCTCTGCACCAGATCCTGTGTGTGTGTGTGTGTGTGTGTGTGTGTGTGTGTGTGTGTGTGTGTGTGTGTGTGTGTGTGTGTGTGTGTGTACTGCTCACAACTACTGATGTGTTCATACTGCTGCACCTCGGCCTATTGATTTGCTCTCTGGGCAAATCAGAAGCAAGGACGGTATTCCTATGTGCAAATCTGATGGTTTGGTACTGTTGTGTGACTATTAGTCCACTACAGCATAGTTTGAAATTAACAGCGTTGCACATATGCTGATAGAATGGCATTACTATAGATGAAACCATTACATTTGCTACTAGAAAGTCACCAATTGGAAATGGACTTAATGGCTTTCACTTGATCTAGTGTTTCTTTTTACAGGCGTGAATCATCTGAATATTCTCTGGCCACTTTACTAAGAACACTTTTACAATCTAATGCAATCCAGTAAATCTTCTCTGTGATATAATATGCTTTTACCAAGTTGATATAGTCATATTTAAGTAAACAATATTCAAATAGAGGACCTGACAAAATTGTTACTCTTGAAACTAAACATCTAAAACGATTGGTTTAATCATCACGTCTTTTTTTGGGTTGCATGTAGAGATAAGAGTGTGAAGACTGCAGAGGTCTTGTGTATTTTGTCTGCATTTAAATGTATGAAGAACACTTTGAACAAATTGTAATCCACTGTTTATTTGCTAAAATAAATCTGAGGTATCCATCTTCTCTTTTTTATCCCTTCTGTCTCCAACGTTGTATGTGTGCGATAAGCATGCTGTCTATCATCGCGGGTCGATGAAATGCATCATTTTTGTTTACCTCAGAAACATGAAGCAGTAGACCTGCACTGCCCTGATAACACTGGATAGGTCATATACAGTGGGGCAAAAAAGAATTTAGTCAGCCACCAATTGTTCAAGTTCTCCCATTTAAAAAGATGAGAGAGGCCTGTCATTTTTATCATAGGTATACCTCAACTATGAGAGACAGAATGGGGAAACAATCCAGGAAATCACATCGTCTGATTTTTAATGAATTTATTTTCAAATGATTGTGGAAAATAAGTATTTGGTCAATAACAAAAGTTCATCTCAATACTTTGTTATATACCCTTTGTTGGCAATGACAGAGGTCAAACGTTTTCTGTAAGTCTTCACAAGGTTTCACACACTGTTGCTGGTATTTTGGCCCATTCCTCCATGCAGATCTCCTCTAAAGCAATGATGTTTTGGGGCTGTCGCTAGGCAACACGGACTTTCAACTCCCTCCAAAGATTTTCTATGGGGTTGAGATCTGGAGACTGGCCAGGCCACCCCAGGAGCTTGAAATGCTTCTTACGAAGCCACTCCTTCGTTGCCCTGGCGGTGTGTTTGGGATCATTGTCATGCTGAAAGACCCAGCCACGCTTCATCTTCAGTGCCCTTGCTGATGGAAGGAGGTTTTCACTCAAAATCTCACGATACATGGCCCCATTCATTCTTTCCTTTACACGGATCAGTCGTCCTGGTCCCTTTACAGAAAAACAGCCCCAAAGCATGATGTTTCCACCCCCATGCTTCACAGTAGGTATGGTGTTCGGATCGAGGGAGATTAGCAGTGGTCTTGTATGTCTTCCATTTTCTAATAATTGCTCCCACAGTTGATTTCTTCACACCAAGCTGCTTACCTATTGCAGATTCAGTTTTCCCAGCCTGGTGCAGGTCTACAATTTTGTCTCTGGTCTCCTTTGACAGCTCTTTGGTCTTGGCCATAGTGGAGTATGGAGTATGACTGTTTGAGGTTGTGGACAGGTGTCTTTTATACTGATAACGAGTTCAAAAAGGTGCCATTAATACAGGTAACGAGTGGAGGACAGAGGAGCCTCTTAAAGAAGAAGTTACAGGTCTAAAAGAGCCAGAAATCTTGCTTGTTTGTAGGTGACCAAATACTTATTTTACCGAGGAATTTACCAATTCATTCATTACAAATCCTACAATGTGATTTCCTGGATTGTTTCCCCCATTCTGTCTCTCATAGTTGAGGTGTACCTATGATGAAAATTACAGGCATCTCTCATCTTTTTAAATGGGAGAACTTGCACAATTGGTGGCTGACTAAATACTTTTTTGCCCCACTGTAAGTAATCCCATTACATGAGGGTTAATGGAGTCTGTCACACACACTCACTGCTCATGATATGGGATGTCACACATTAAGGTCAGTGTGTTGTTTGTGTTTTTTTCTTAAGGTGTGAATAACAATCGCTGCATGCATTGTATTTTCACAAGTTGCCTTGGTAACAGATTGCACTTACTTGACCTGGGCCTCAGCCTGCATGTAGATAAACTCCCACTTCCTGGCAAAGGCTCTCTGCAGCCTGGCGAGGTTCTCCTGTTGGAGAGAAAGAGAAACGGAAAGCTGTCGAGGTCGAAAATCTCCAAGGAAAAAAATCACATTAAAAATAAATAAATCAAGTCTTGAAAAACTGCACAGTTTAGACATTTTTCTGAGATGCACTGAGTGTCTTGCACATTTTAAACACTATTCCTTATTGCACGTTTTAATGCCTTGAATATCTTGTACTGTAGGAGAAGCTTGGGACACTTTTTGAATCTTAATCATCTTGAAAAGACACACAAATGTGACCTTTAAGAGGTTTTTCTGCCCCAACCTTGACTCGGATATCAATGCTAAGAAGTGTCAATACTAAAATCAATATTCAGAAGATTTGATCTGTGTAAAGATGGAAAATCCAGCACTCACCGCCTCATAATCTGCCAACTCCAGCCTGGTCTTGTTCTGCATGGTCCGCTTGCACAGGTAAATAGCTGTGAGAAGGAAAGAGGATATAGAGGACTCGGATTAATCAGCACACACACTCCCCTTCAACCAGGCATCTCAGATCCCCTACCTGCCTCACCTCCCATGGTTGGAGAGTGTAATCAGTTTTGCCCGTCCACCTCTGTGTTACTTTAGGATTATGAGGTGAAGTGTGAAGAGGCACTAAGCCCTAAACTCTTTCTGCCTCTGTGACAGCATGAAGGGCAGAAAGTGGAGCGGTGAATGAGGAAATATGTTGACAAGCCCTCTACAGAGCGGAGGAGTGCTACAGTGCAGAGGTAGGTTATTTGTACTTACATTCAGGTGTCCCATAAATACTGGATGTGCCCTTTTTTAAGAAAGTGCTTCTTAAGTAGATCTATTTCTTCCATGTGAACTGCAGTCATGGTTTAAAGTCTTTAGTCTTAGATCTTATGCAAACAAACATATTGCTTATATTGTTAAATGTCATAGCTTTACCTATTAGTCCCTATGTACTAATTCTACAGTGCACACCAAGTATTAACAATGATAAGCATCTATATAGTTTAGTTATTTTCCCAATATAAGAGTTACATTGTGGGAATTGAGTCAAGCTGCAAATATTCCCTTACAGTGACACAATTATTATTTGTCGCTAGGGCTGGGCGATATGGATGAAAACTGTATCACGATATAAGCGTTTCATATCGGTCGATATCGATAATTATTGATCATTTTTATGACCTATTTAAAATAAAGACCGGGAGAAAAAAATACTAAAATTAAACATTTTTTAATTAAACTTAACCTTCCTCTGTCCAGCAGTGGCTCAGTAAGTAGGGGCTTGGACTGGGAATCGTAGGGTCGCCGGTTCAAGTCTCCGAACAGACTAATATGGAAATTGGACTGCTACTTGGAGAGGTCCCAGTTCACCTCCTAGGCCCTGCTGTGGTGCCCTTGAGCAAGGCACCAGACACCTCCAGTCCCCCGTCCCCATTGCTCCCCGGGCTGCCCATTGCTCCTAGTACTAGGATGGGTTAAATGCAGAGGACCAACTTCACTGTGTGTGCTCTGCTGTGTGCATGTATGTGACAATAAAGAGGGTTTCATCCTCCGATTCTATCCATCTATTTTAATCACCTCAGTTATCAAGGCATCGGTACTGATGCCAGGTACCTCTCCATAGTGGTCTGCTGCTGCTTTTGCGGTGTTGCAGCGACAGATGTTGTTGGCCGTTGTCGAATAGGACTGTGCTCCAAGTGCTGGTGGACAGCTGGTTACCGGCAACGAACAACGAGCCTAGTCAGAGTCACAATGAGCATCCCAGCTACGGAGCCTAGATACCAGCGGCAAAGAAAGGTAACACTCTGGTTCAAAGCGGAGGGGACTCTTTGCTCTGGTTTCTTCCAACGAAGAAAAGAAAAATATTGAACGCATTTTTTTATTGATACTGATTACGTGCCTATCGCGATACATACTGTTATCGTTGTATCGGCCAGCCTTATTTGTCGCTGTAAGGGAAGTTTATTTATATATCACCTTTCAACACAAGGTAACTCAAAGCTTTACAAAAATGAACATTAAGAGCATTAAGAAATAGTGGATAAACAAGGATTTGTAGAAAGCATGTTTTGGGATTGATTCACATACAAGGTCCTTATATAGAGAAGTCTTCCAGTAAATCTAACAGTTATATTTGTAATTGTGTTGGGCTGAATTTGTAAGAGAATTGCCTCTATTTTAGCCTCAAACACGTTATAGTGTTGTGGATTGAATGTAAAATCAATTAAGACATAGATAGTGAACAGTTCTTTCAGCACTCCCACTTTACTGTTTTTATGCCACTCGATGATGCTTATTTTTTTCCTTTAAACACTATTTTAGAATAATCAATCTGATGACTTATCGCAAAAATGTGAAGGAAAGAAAATATGAAAAATGTAAATGTGTTTCTCTTACCATAGTCTGTGTTCTCAGGCTCCCAGCAGTTGGACGGCCAGAAATATGGAGCCTAAAGGAAAAAAGTGAGAAGGTGAGAGTGGGATATTGTGGGTAAACCAGTGGATAGTATTTCAAACACCGGGTCAAATCCTTGCAGCTGCATGTACACTTTCAAAACTTTCCGACAAACTCTGAAGAGATGACGACCTTTGTGAGATTGTTGTTTCGCCTCGAGACACATCACTTCACCTGATTGCTTCGCACCACTATGTGGGATGCAATCAAAATATTTGTATTGTTTCAGTATTGAACAGATTCAAGAACAGCTGACTCCTAATGCATTTTTTTCCCTGGTTAGAGGCATCCTGGGATGTTGCAGGGGCGTGGGAGTACTGCAGCAACACAACAAAATGAGTAGCAATGAAAAGCAGCAAAACAAACACCTGGGAAGCAGAATAATAAAACCAGCAGGAGAGGAACATATGCTGATAGGATGATGTTTCAGATACCTGTTAGGAGATTTGAATCGCAGTTTCAAAAGCTTTATAGTTGTTTCCACAAAAATAGAAATGGTTAATTGTTTTCCTGTTCCCGTTCCTCTTTGAATAGTTTTCCTGGAATATAAAACACTACTGAATGATCTTCATGAATCTTTTCCTGACGAACATCCCTCCCCTTTCTCTCTGCTCCTCTTGACTTCTCTCCCACTTCACTTTGAAGGAGGAGAACCAAGGTCAAAGCACGATAATGTGCACTGCCGTCTCCTTTAATTAAACTGCTCATCCAGCTCCGGTGGAAAAATCAGCCCTCCAACAACTCGCTGAATAGGAAGGAAGGAAGATGCTACACAGAGATCATTTTAATCTCGCCACGTGCCGCCCCGCCGTTCCCCACTGAGGAATGTCATAACATTGTTTCACATTTTTAATTAGGGAAGTTCTGGATAAAACAGTCTGGCTTAATGAATCTGTGACTTCAATGCCACAGTCTCATCTGCGAACAATGGAGGAGGAGTAAAATGTCAGCATGCTTCCCTTTGCTTTTTTGCCCCTTGACGAGGCTGTAACTCCACTACACTTTGTGTCTCAGTCAGGCTTTGGGTATCCTCTTACTCACACCAAACCCCCGCCCTGCTTCACTCGCTCGCTTGATGAATATTTGAACAGATCACCATTCATTTTTAATAGGGTCACAGGACCCCAACATAGTACTGAAGAAGCTGCAGACAGGGAATTTTCTCATCAAGATCGAGATCAGTGTGTTGTAATTCCCTAACAGAAGAAGTAATCTTAAGGTTATTAGGTCTTTATGAAATGTAAGCGCCTCCACGATCAGATTAACCTCTCTTTCTCATATCTCTCACACTATATTGCTGGATGAGGAAGGGATTACTTTGAGTCTAGGGCTGATTTGAAAGGCACAGGACATTGGAGAACAACTATGATTGTAATCCGTTTATAATAAAGGGCCATTCATAGAAAAGCCACCTTTTCTTTTGTCCCCATGTGTAAAGCTATTTTTCAGCAGCTAAGATGTCCTGGTGAAACCCAACATGATTCATAAAGGCTGTTATGTTTAACATCAACACAATTAAGAGTCAACAGACGCTATGCTTTGAGCTTAATGCTAATGTCACTCGGCTAGCATTCTGACAATAATTCAGACAATGAAGTTTATCATTTCCACCATCTGAGTGTTAGCATGCTACTGTTGCAAAGTAGCTCAAGACACAAAGAGCAGATAAGGTTGATGAGAATGAAATTACTTCTGGTATTTAAGGTTTTTGGTCAAGCACCAAAGTGTTGATTTTGAGGAGCACGCTAAATGAAAGAAGACTGACAGAAATATTTTGGCTACAACAAACATTTTTACTACACAGATAGGTCTGAGTTTGTATGTGTCTTCCTGTCTTAAAGTGATTATTGTTCCATTTATCTTTCTGTGTTATGTTGAAACAAAGCATTGAATATCTGGAACACTGTTAGTATTGTGCACTGAAAGTTAATCTATTTAAGGGTAAGACTAATTCAGCAAGTGTCTTTCCAAATGTAATCTTCGGTCACATAAAGAACTAAATACTACTCTTAGGAATGACCTCATAGTGCATGGAAATGTTAACAACGTTTTAAAAAATCAATGTGTTGGCCTTCATGGCAACATTTGATACACCACTCAGTATCAGGTGACGAAAGAGACCTTCAACAAAGAGTCTATTACATATTTCAGGATCGCTAACAGACAATGTAACCCTAAACCTATCAGATTAACACTGAGTATTGAACACTAGAAACCTAATTTTACAGAACTAACTTGGTTGCATGCTGATGATCAGTCTAGACTGGTCAATCATAACGGTCCCTGGTAGACGGCCACACAATACAGACTATAACACCACTGGGAAGTAATATCACTACTATGTGCAATATTTAATGTATTTACTCACGTTCTAACTGCCTGATACTACAATACTCAGACTGCAACACCACTGTTGAGAGATGGCTGCGTGCCATATACACTTTTTACACTTTAATACAGTCACTACAGTTACTTTGTATGTGCTAATTACTACCATAGAAGTGTACTACCCTGCGGACATCTCTCAGCGGTTGCACCTCTAATGTCTGCTACTCTACTAATATTATTTTTGCCTTAAGTCTGCACTCTCCCTTTGCTTTTAAGTAATTAATTTCCCCCGCAGTGGGACGAATAAAGGATTTCTGATTCTGAGTTCTGTTTAATCTAACTCGACATGATCTATTGACACTAACTGTTTCCACTTCTCCTGTGGCCTCCTCTGCTCACCTGAAAGCGGTAGAAGGTACCGTCGTCTTTGAGGGACAGGACGTGGTCTGAGATGGGGAAGAAGTACCCCTGAGCTGCGATGAGACTCCCGATGTGCATGGCCTCAGCTGTGACAGGACGAGAACAAGGAGGACTAATCACCCTCAGCTCTTCACATATTATCTGTGACACAATATCTAATGTAATCAATTAAGCTGTGGTAATACCAGGACATTGGCATTAAAATAGAAACGCCTGATGAACGAGCATTTGGAAATAACTACAATAAATGAAGGACCTGACGGAATATATGAATGTCCAAACATGTAAATGAATGTTTATTCGTCACGTTTAAAGTACTGTACTGTGGATTTCAGCCCAGGGTTGGTTTGACTGCGGGGAGGATGAACATGGATGACTCAAAGATTCAATGTCCAGGCTGTGGGATCTCACACCAACAATAAACACTTCTCTCCCACCACCATGCCTCGGGTCGGGTCAACACACAACAGATCGAAAGCAAAATATAGCCAGAGGTTTCTTTTGAAGTTGAGCTTATTTTTTCCTTGCTCATTCTTCGCTGTATTTGCCAATGTTGCCAACTCATGCAAACCACATTTTCTGTTAAAAGGTTCAAAAATCTTGTGTCGATTTCAAACATGGCGGTATGTATTTCATGCTCCTTAAAGATAACATTTAAAACATGTTTCTTTACGAGACATGAAGTGCTTACCACACACTGTTTGACCTTTCATAAACTGCGCTGTGCAAACATCTAGCTGTCATTTAAAGCAATTTCTCCACATGAAGATACATGTTTCCCTGTATTTCATATTGCACATTTATACAATTTCACAGTACATTTGACAGCCACATAATGGCCAACTCATAGGTTATGTGTGCCTGCAATAATCTAAAACAGGGAAATTCTGCGCCCAGTAGATTGAGTGCAGTATTTTGTTTTTGTTTGTAAGTAAAGCAGCTTTTGTTGTCATGGGAGGCTGTTTCATTTAATAAGGTCATTATTCAACAGGGTGTTTTCATCTGTCAGACATTACCTGGATCCTCTATGGCCAGGTTCTTCATCATCCATTGAACAATATCTGTACCTGAGACAGGACAGAGGGAAAAGACAGATGTTAGAAAGTGTATGGGGTCATAAAAGAACATGATCAAAAACAATTATTAAGGCAGTAAAAAATAAATGAGAAGGTTTTTTTCATCCCGCATCTTTTGAACCAAATGTAAATCATTAATTCACCTTTAAATAAAATGTCTTAATTTCTTAAACCAATTATATATAGTTTTTAAGAAATACACATTTTGACTTCCTTATCTCAAGGAGTTATCTTGAAACAAACAACGAGGAATAGTCGTTCTTACATTCAGAACAGCAATATTTAGAGTATCGATCTTTTAAAATAGGTAAAGAAGATACTAAACAGCTATGTTTAATGTCAGGGAGAGAATAATCTCATTTGTCCTTCTTCAGTCCCAGGGGAGTCGTGTTTTAATTCTCCATCATTCATTGGTTTTCTGGCCCCCGGCTCTCAGCTGCAAACATTTGAGCTGCTGTTCTACAAATCCATCCGCCGCTGGAGTAATTGCATTTATTGATATGCTCTGCTTATGGCATATTGAGCTGATGCATTTTCCATAAGTGCAAGGACACAGAGGGAAAGAAAAACGATAATAGCCTTTCTTTGTTTCCACCATTTGTTCGGGGTGTGTCAAAGCCTCCCACCGTGGCTCCAGAGTTTTGAAGTGATTCGGATTATCAATCGAAGGAACAGCAGCCAGCAGGTTTGTGTTGATATTTCCTTGCACACACCTACAGGCCCAGATCCACCGCAGCAGTCAGAGGTTGTTGTGCCTCGCTCAAGGGTACTTTGACAGTAGGAGGACAGCATTTACTCATTCTCCTTCCACACTCACTTTCTTTTACAAATGTTTAATTATGTGTTGTCTTCCCACTTTCCCTCCAGCTATGCTCCAGTAAGACACCGCTAAAAAAAACAAGAGCTGGAGCCTCGACAGAACCAGAATTACAAGCAGCCACAAAACACACGTGTTAAATATACACCTGGGATTGTTGTTTAAAATGTACAGACAGATTATGCAGTCATGCCTTTTTTTAAAGAATCAAATCATCTCCCAGAAGTTTCTTGAGAAGCAGAATGTTCTTTGGGAGAGATTAAAGGGAAAGTATACGATTTGTAAAAAGAAACTCAAGTATATATGAATAACGTATCTATTATCTACTATTTACTTTGGTCTCCATGTTTGTGAAAATATCACTTTTGGGATGTCCTACCAGAAAAAAAACAATGGCATTGCTCATATGTTTAAAGCTACTATATTACATATTGTTCCCTCTCAGAAACAAAGGCAGAAGTACTGTGGTAGGTCATGTATAAGACATCTAAACTGAATAAGTAAATGAAAACAAGAGTCCACTTTAACACAGCTGTTCGTTATGACTCGCACTTTTGACAGATTTCTACACTGCAGGGTTTTCCAGTCTTTGACATCTCTTTCTCCCTCTACTTCTTACCTGTGACAACACTGGGGATTTTGGTCATGAAGCTTTTGACAGTTCTGATGGGCACACCCTCCTCTTCATCCTGGATGAGAGTGACAATGTCTTCAATCTGCAGAGAGAGGCAGGCCGGAAGGGAAAGAGAGGGAGGTATGTTCAAATCAGGGCAGTGGTGAAACTTTAAAGCCATCCCATTTGAAGCAAGACATACTCAAAGATTAATGATGAAATACACTACATTCAACATTTCAATAAACCATCAGCAGATTAGATCTCTTTTACACTTTGCATTTTACACAGTATGTGCCATGTTTCTCAAGTAAGGGTCTGCATCCCTTTAGGTTGCATCTTAGCACTATTTTTACACCATCTCATTTCAATCATCATCAAGTTCAGCTTACTTCATTACAGCTTATTAAGACCAAAACTTCGAAAGCCGACCTTTCCAAAGAGGCTGCCTGTGAAAGAGAGACTCCCTCTGGTGTGAACTTTGAGATTTTACCCGTTGCAAACCATTTACATGCATTAAAACCTATATAACACACTACAGGACATTGAAAACCCTGAAAACCATAAAAGGGCCTCTTTAAATAAAAACATCAAGGAATGCTTTTTATGGGACTATAAAAGATGCAAAATACTGTAGATCCATCCTTTTTGTTACTGTACATGGTAAGAAATATCCACAAAAGTTACTACAGCAGCATAAAGTGGGAGGACCAATTCAAAACTGAGTCACATCAAATCCTTTGATATAAGCCGATGAGGTTCAGCAGGAGCAGCACGTGCCTTTGGGGTGATATCACAGCTGTACAGTTGTTAAATGAAACACGACGCCCACTTTGCACTGTAGTAGTCAGATCTGTTGTTTTGATTGCGAAGTTGACACCCCCTCTCTGCACAGATGCTTCTTTGTTTGTGTCAGAGAGTGGGATGTGAGAAGTTGGTCGCTCTGGAGACAGATATCACAAGAGTAGCACACAACAAAGCAGCGTTACCCTGGACCTAATAATGAAGAGGAAGAGAGAGGTGGCCACACATGTTTTTTTTTACAGTGTTCATTACTGCACATAATATGTCATCATGTGATGTGCAGACCCTTTCAGCTTTAAGAGTGTATTCATACACTAGCTGTTAGTGGAGTACAACTCTCACAGGCACCCACACCAGGTCAAAGAGTACTGCACACACTTCAACAACAGACTTAATGTGCAGTGCTTTAAACACGTACTTCACATCCTGTATGGATCTTCTCTTTGACAGATTTTGAATCATGAAAGATAAAGTGATATTTACATTTAAAAATGACATTGCTAATAGTTTCTGGTGCGAGTAGCATGTCAATTATGTGTATATTCATGTCCAGAAAATCAGAAACAGTATCTAGTAATCGTTTTATGCTTGATAATTTGACTGAGAACATGTTATTATTTACAGCACAAAACCTTTAAAGAGGCCCCATTATACCTTTATTAAAGGGTCTGTTGGTTTTTGTGCATGTAAATGGTCTGCAAAGGCTAAAATCTGTGTTCCTTCCAGAGGGAGTTTATCTCCCGCCCACTCCCTCCCTTCCCTGCTTGACACGCCTCCATTGGACTCCTTTGTTTACTTCTGTAACACAATGACATCACTATGTAACGCTGGAGCTCCAATACATTGAACATGATAGGCTAAGCACAGGCAGTAGAAAAATAAAGACATTTTTGAACATTAAAGCATGGAGACATGTCCCACAGAAGAGCCAAAAAATACAAATATGAACCTGGACATTAGCATAATATGGCCTCTTTAAGGAGGAAAAACCCAGTGAGTGAGTGAGTGAGTGAGTGAGTACTGTATATCTGCTATAGAGAAATTGAACTGCTTTAGATGAGCAAAGCAGCAAAAGCATATTTTACATAACAAAGCAGCTCAAATGCAGTTTTTTTTTTCCCGCTCCCACATCAGGACCATCAGTACGTTTCTAAGAAATATAAGGATTGGTTGTTTGGATTCTAATATATTTATAAAATGCATCATGCTAGAGTTATTTAAATGTTTTCCTTCCATCTTACACACCACCAATCTTTACCAGGATGAAACAGGTATTGCAGAAACATTGGAGATAAAGGACTAGGCAAAAGCTCTGGAGAACTAACTAATAAAAGCATGAAACAAAGCCAGTTTGTGAAACAGTGAAGAATAACTTTGACTCTCTGGATTTATAGAGGTGGCTTAAACCTTAAACGTGGTGGTTTTTCTTCGTCAGCTAAGTGCATTGCTCAAAGAATAAAAGGCTCCAAAAGCATATCACATCCACCTCCCAAGACAAGATGTTCCCAGCCAAGACTCAAACTGACAAGCCGTCTGCTTTTACCTCTCCGGCCATCAGTCTGCTGTCACCCTGTTCCTCTCTCTTGTTGAAAATAAACACATCCTGGCTGTCTGCCATAAGCAAGGGCACAGGCAGCTTCGGGCTCCACTTCAGAATCAATATAATAATACGATTCTAACAAGACCTTGATGGTCTGTGGAGACAGCTGCTCAAATTACTTTAATGGCTTCCGCTGTCATGAACAATTCACTCCTGCCCCTACAGTCAAAACGGGTTTTCACAACAGGTTTAACGACGGCTGACGACAGCTGACAGGATTTTAGGGAAATATTTGAAGATCACAAAATGCAGATTTTTTTATCTCGGATAAGGTAGAACAATTCAAATTCATCGCCTCCTGTGCCTCGGAGGATGTTCTCCTTCACATGGAGGGATCAACACTTTGAGTCATAGTTGCATTAGATTAGTCACAGTAGTCAGTATAAAACATACAGCTATATATATAAATATATGTTGCATTATTAGTCATACAAGTTTGCATCATCGCTGAAACTGTGGTTGGACAGAAGGAAGAAACTCAATATTCAATATCAAAAAATTAAGACCATCCTCACTGGGGAGTGGATTACAAATTGACGTCAAAACACCTTCCTAAAATGAAGGAAGCGACACACAATCAAAAGATAACTCAAGGAGCGTCACTTTGAAACTACACAAGGCGCTAAAATATATATCTCTTTTCCTCTTCTTTTGGGATGTGAGCCTGTGTCTCTGTTATAACTTTAGCTACAGTCTAAAGTAAGAAGATCCCATCAGATTTATTGCAAGCTACGCTATTCCCCCCCCCCTGTGGGATCATAGGCGTCTGATTACATCGCTATCACCACGCACGGACCAGCCAGTAGGCTGGCAGGCAGACGGGCAGACAGGAGGGTTATGGGGGGACAACGACTTTGGAGTTGATTAAGGTTTAATGATACCAGTGGGCAACAGGACGGCTTCAGCAGCAATGCTGATGCCATCGCCTCGGTCCCTCAGTGATTGTTTGAGTACTACTTATGCAAGGCTGAAAGAAGCATCTGATTGACAGCGAAGTGTATGTAGGAGAATAATATTCCCCCAAAGGCAAAGTAAAATCATCCTCAAAAGCTGATTAAAGGGAATTAAAGGAAGTATTAAAATTAAGGTTAAGCTATAAATACAACAACTGGAACAACTGAATAGACCCTCCTTTTGAATTCCTCAGCCTGAAACAGGAACAGTTATATATTTTTTGGTGATAAATGTGGGGATCTCGGGACCGATAAGGCCATCACTGCGGCTATAATTAAGAGGGTATACATCCTGCAGAGAGAGAAAATGTCAGCCGTGGCCCGGAGGATGTCTGCACAGGGATTCCTGGGTAACACATTTGGAGGGAAAGGAAACAAAATGACCTCCTCTGAACCATGCAGCTCCAAGCCGTCCACACAGGGACAGTTTAGCGATAAAGAGCAGACAGATTAATGGCATTCAAGTATCATGCAGGGGTTTTAATATTCTAGTTGTTTATTCGACCAAACAAGCTTCATTCCATTACGATTCATTGATTCTTCAGATGATTGTTGTGCATCAAGATATATTTTGAACCTGTAAAGACTGAAGAATATCACCAAGAGCAACGGTACAACTACAAAAATAACCATTAGTTGCTAAGCATTTACTTCTGATGCATTCAGACACACGTTATATATAATTCTCAAACATTAAAGGAGTACCAGTGTATCTTTTGCATTCTGTGTTTTATCTAGACAGATTCAGTTCCTTATGGAGCTGCTTCAGCACATCTGCATATTACTTTCGGAAGATCCTTCATGATCAAGTGCCGACAGGAAACTGATTGCAACAAGATCCTTCATGCTTTAAGTGGCACTTGCACACTGACAGGGAACACTTGGACTGAAAGTCAAGTGACAACAACCTGATAAGGGGTGGTAAAAGGAGTGAAACACATTTTTGATGGATTGATTTTGTTTAAAAACTGTCTCAGACCACTTAATATATTTTGAAGTATAAGGGACGTATACGTGATGAAATAAGGCTGCATTCTTACTTCCCCAGAACTCTTAGCTTTGGGAAAAGACAAAAAGCTTGTATGGATCTGTTATAGTCAATACAATATGTGGACAGAGTAGATTCTCTGCAACATGATTTAACCTCTCAACTGCCCTCTGAGGCGAGGTATTACAGAGGGATCTCCTGTCAGCTCACTGTTTCCTTTATACCTGCTCAAGATAAAGCAGAAAAGCAACATAACCTCTAATGTTTAAGGTAAGGAACCAGACAAAATGCTACCCATGGCCATCAATAATGCATGAAATACCACAACAATATCCAAAATTAAATAAACAATTGTGTGAATGAAGCTTATAAGACTATCTTAATCCTGTAAGTGTTAGCAACTGCAGGGAAGGAAACATATTGAATTACCTTGGAAGCTCTTTTGTCATGGATTAGTGGAAGTGTTGCGAGCACAGCTGCATTAGAAACAACCTCAACAAATAAAGACACACACACAAACACACATACACACACACACACACACACTTTAGGAATGTATGACCCTGTTACTCATAAATGTCATATTTATGATCGTAATAATCCACACCGCCAAGGAAACAACAACTCACAAATGGTGAGTAAACTGCTGTTGGTTATTGAGTTATCAAGAGTTGCTCTGCATGCCTAAATGTTGTTTTAGAGGACTCAGTTAAATAATCCTGAAATTGTCGCTCATTTTATGGGTGGTAATACTGAGGGTCCAAAACAGCAATGGCTGCTGTTAGACCCACAAGACCAAAAATCCATTATTATTACCAATAATAATTTTATGGTGGTTGAAATACACAGGTGTTTCAGCCCTGGTTTGGTCCAGTGTTGTTGTAGTGCTTTGATTGATTTGTTGTATATGTGTAGATGTTCCCACAGTTCTCCATGCATCTTAAAGTCCAATGATAGAATACTAACATCACCAAGAACAAAGATATATTTCTGGATGTATGATTTCCTCCTATATGAAGGTGAAAACACACTGGTGTTTCAACCTTGGGTTTGCAATACTTTTATCCCTTTCTGGACCAGTGTTTGTTTTAGTCCTGGTTTGCTGCAGTATGAGGTAGTGATCAATACGAAGCAACGCTGCATGTATCTGTAGTTGTACATGTTAAGAGGAAACAGTGGAAAGTGTAGTATGTATAGATGCTTTGGTGTGTGCTTGAATGTGTGTGTGTAGGTGTGCTGTATGTGTCATCTCGGGTAAACGTTCGTTCTGAGACCAAGCTCTCCTTTCAGTAGGGCAGCTCTCCTCCCCTGCAGAGCCTAAATCCCACCGCTGCAGATATCACATGGCTCTCTGAGGAGCCGATCACATCAGGCGAAGAGTTTTAAGATCGGACTGCCAGCGGGTATTCCAGAAATAACGCTCTTTTTGCATTTTTATTGTATCCATCTGGCATATTTCTAAGAAGGCTTGCAGAATTGTAATGTTATCTTTACACTCTGAATCCCCTGAGAATAAAGGCTTGTCTGGGTTTTTGTAGAATCACAATTTCAGAATAGGATCGCATTATTATGCTCAAGTTCAGGTTTCATATTTATATTTCGTGCCTCTACTGAACTCTTTGCAATGAAAATGAAAACATGCACAACTCCTGATAGCATGAGGAGGCTATCTATGATACGTGGACTTTCGGTCAAAGTCCGCAATCTCAAAGTTCTGAAAATGAATCTCCCTTGTGATGGAAGTTGTTTAACAAAGTCTGGGCACGTACAGTCCGGGAACATGCACATCCATAAGACCACTGCAATAAAATGATTGGGGTAATCCCACATTAAATCTAATATCTCATGCAGGATATCATCCCTATTCTTGATTCGAGAAGAGGATTACCATGCCAACTTGGTAAAGGTCAATTTAGTCATCGAACTTATTAAAAGTAGAATGCATGTGTGTGGGCATCAGTCACACATACAGTGTTTCATACACACACACACACACACACACACACACACACACACACACACGAATTGCCATTCACCCAGAGTGGGCGTATTGAGTGTGGAGAGTGAAGCCGTCTGCCTGCAGTTTATGTCTGAAGGTCAGATACGGAGGAATGGAGACACTGATGATGAGTCTTACTGGTTTCAGCCCAGTGCACCTGGCAGCAGGGTGATGGGGCTGTTAATGGAAGTGTAATGACAACAGGATGGCTCTGACACAGTTGACTGCCGGTGAATCTCCGTCTGACAGCCGATGCCATCCCTCAGTAATTATGAATCCTGTCAGGAATCTGGACCACAAAATAAAATAGTCTGATTTGAAAAACAACTCATATTTGTTCTCCTACAACGGATATAAATGGAATATAAAAATCAGTGGTCGAATGTACTTCAAAAGTACTCACCCATGGCTACCGCTCATATCATTCACAATTGGTTATACAGAACAGGCTATTGCTGAAAAAAGACCAATATGTTTCGGAGAAAGATACTACGAGTTTGTGTAGTGCTGAGTTCTGAACACTGCATTCGTTTTATTGGGTAAAGTGAGAACAAGATGACTGTAATACTGTGCTTAAGTGGTGATAAAAGTGTGTTAAACAGGAAGTTACAGCCATGTTTTCAATGATAAAGCAGCTGTGCAAACATCTCTTAGTTGTGTTTGTTCTAGCTACTAGGGAACAAACGAGGGCTGATGTCTCGCTGTCAGATAAATGGAAGACTTTTTATAACTTTATTTGATCAAGTCCAATCTAAATCTCATTCTTACCATTGTCTAACTATTGCGGTTTCATTTTCTGCAGCCATACTAGCCGCTCGGGGAAGTATTTGTTAAGTAGTATAATAAACTCAAATTAAGACATCATTTTTGACATTTTTCATGTAACGCTGCCTTAAATACTGGCAGAACAAGTCATAATATATCAGGATTTTTGAGAAGTAACCTGGACTTTTTTCCATCAATCGGTGTAAAAGTCAAAAACTAAAATTATGAAACACATGCTTGACCCCTTTGACTTTGAAACTACTGCACTGTGAGCAAATGAGCCTAACGGAGCAAGACAGAACACTGTTAGAAATATGGTAATCCATCATTGGAAATACAAAACCAATCCATCTAGAGTTCAGCCTCTGGTAAAAAGATTTAAATCAGCCTAATGGTTTATGCAATCACATCTTTATCACAAAAGCACAGACATTGTGGAGATCACTCCTCACATTGTAGGAAGAAGCTCATTGTATTGCTAATCATTTTCCTTTGATAGAGGTTATATCTCATCCAAATTCTACTGTAAACAACTGAATGAGAAGGGGTTCAGTATTTCACACCGTGCTTTGATTCTATTAAACTGCCCTTAAATTCTGGTGTGTTGTTACATTTACACACTATAGATGCATCACGTTACCTCCTTAAATCAGCTGAGTTTAAGTGGCATTGGTTAGTATTGTATTTGCATATATGTACTGTAAATGGTAGTGTGATGATTGCCCCAGCTGGAGTCCCAGATGGAAAAACAGCTTCTTTCAAGTTACAAGAAATATATTTTTAGCCACTCTTTGGTTGTTTGTTGAATGCTGGAAATAATGTGCCTCTTGTTGTTGGGAGATGTGAGCTGGAGTGGAGGGCTGCTTCAAGACTTGCGCTAATGTTCGGCTGATTGCCCCCGTCTCTCCAAGGACATCCACAGTGACCACCTGCAGTGTGTGTGGACAAAATAACTGCTGTTCTTTGGTTATTTTGTTCAACTCCATTATTAATAACCTGTTCCTCTAATTGAGAACTCCTCCAACACACTGCAGTAAAGGGAAAACCCCAAAAAGCATAATAATCTTCCGCATATAATATTGTGCATGAGTAGAAGTGCTGTAGACAAATGTAATAAAGGTATTAGCTGGACACTGGAGTTCAATCAGGAAAAAGGCCCCGCTCAGGAAGTCCATCCTGCCCCGGGAGCTGCTTATTATGCATTTTTTTTTGGGCCACCAGTTAGATCAGTGGCTAGAGCTGGCGGCCCATATGCGGTTACTGCTGCCTCATAGGCCAGTTTGAGTCCTGAGCTGGCCGATCATTTCGGGGCAATCTCCTCCCTTTGTGTCTCCACCTTTCACTCTATGTCTCCAATGAAAAGGCCCTCTGCTCCAAAAACACATTTTTTCCAAAGTTCGACTTTTAACAATGTCCCTCTATTTTCTCATTATTCTAACTCCTTCTTCATGAGGCCGTAATCAATCAAGTTTTCTAACTTTCTCTTAAAAGCCTGGGAAAACAAGGTATTTCTGGATATTCTTTGTTGTACCTTACCAATACAACTATTGCTATTAATACTTACTCAGCGGTGGTAATGTGAGCATCGGGACGCGCACCCAAGTTTCAGTCACACAGTCAAAATGTATCCGAATTTTCTAGTTTAATTTTACTCTGCATTTTAAGTACATCAATCATTGTGGGATCAAAAACAACTAGACATGTATTTTTCCCCCAAACAACTCAAAGGAACAATCTGTCTAACAACCATGCAACACCGGGCATCAATTTTCGCATGATTTATTCTTAAGCTACAGCACTGTATAGAAACACCATGTCATCAGCAACTCTGAAATGATGAATTCCTGAGGTCAGAAGTTTTCTTGGTGATTGAGGTGTTCTGCCTGGCAGCGAGCCACAGACAGCACGGTGTAAACTGAGGCCAAACACTCCCTGGGCAACAATCAATCCAGACAGGTTTTCATTGCTCCCAGCAGCGGACACCAACAGAGCTGACCTCGCGTATCAAAGCCAGACACATCCATACCTAGCAGAGAGAAGGTAATCATCACAGGGGGAGGCTGATTATTTGTACCCCTCCTGTTCACCCATAGGAGTTCTGCCTACATCAAATGCAATTACTGTGGCATGAAATAACAACTTATCCTATATTTACTCATCAAACAAGAGGTAAAAAGGCCATTTTTATTATCATTAACATCATGGTTATCATCATCGTCAGAGCTGGAAATGACATTTAGATATTCCAGAGAGACTAAAATGTATCCTAAAAAGTTTCTATGTCATTTTATCCCCACAAAAACACAGTAAGATAAACCAGACCACAGAGTAAACTCACATTATTCTGTTTTTGGCAAAACAGCTCTGAGCTCAGTATGTCCCTAATTAGCTGTTGTCTGTCTTTGAATAAAATTACTTTTTGATAATTGCAACCAAAGAACGCACAACAAAAACTTTGCCTGTGTCATTTATCCAACAACAACCACTAGCTACAAACAAATAACTTAAAGGCTGCAAAGTAAAAAAAACACTTGGCATTTCCTTTTAAATATGAGACCGTGACCGTTTCAACTTCCTTCCTAATTTGTTAGAGAAAGCAGTGAATAGGAACGGGTGTGTGGGTGTTTTCCGACAAGCGCTCATTAAAATCTTACCTAACACTTCAAGGATTCAACTTGAAATAGCACTCATCATGTCAGGACTATTGCCAAAGCTTTTGGGGATCACATTAGTGCTTTGAAGTCTCTCTGAACAAAATCATGAGCTGTAAAAAGTGTAGTGCGTCCGCTTTGTCGTTTAAGTTATACAAAGGCAAAAAAATGTAGGCTAAGATGTGAGCTAAGAATCCAAAGATGGGGGACTTGTTAGCATTACCTGCTTAGCATCAGAAAGTTAGCATTGCTGTTGTGCACATTTTGATGTTAGCAAGTAGAGCTTCACAGAGCTACTAGTAGGGTTTTGCGGACTACAATAAAAACCGTGGCTTCTTACAGAAATTTAATGAGACACATCCATTGTTGAAATGGCTAATTATGATTAATATAAATGCTGGACTATAGCAATGGGAAATAAGGCAGGAAGAGGTGTGTGGGCGTTGGGAGTGTTTCTTACTGTAAGTCATTTCTGCAGATACAGCAGAGACCGTAAAATGCCAAGAGTTAGAAATCTGTCCAAACTTTGGCTGATAAATGAAGCAAAACACACAAACACACACACACACAAAAGTAAGACCATGGCTGATCAGTTCATATTCCCAGTGCATGCAGAGTGAACCTGACCAGAGCTCATTTGCAGGATTAAGAAAAAGATATGTTTGGTTTTGTTGGCCACGACCAAATCCCCTCACCCTGGGGAACAGTTCATAAACATTTTCTGAGCGAAACGATGTGGGCTGAGATTTGAGAAACAGGCCAAAAGGCACGACTCTGAATGGAAATAGAGACTTCAATAGCTCTGAAAGCAAAGCACTCTGGCTCTTTCGTCTGTTCGTTCCTGTTCTCCCCCCCACCCCTCATGTGTTATCTTGTACTGGCACTGAAGGAAATGTAAGAAGAACCCGTGGAAGTTTTAATCTGACCCTTTTGCATGGCTCCTAGGCTATCTCTGAAGATAGTTGGGCAAAACAGAGGCTGAGAATCTGATGTGAACAAATAATTACACCATCTGTTTAGACACCATTTAGAGACGTGTTCTGAGGGGCTTCAGCCTCATCTTTTACAACCCGTCTCTACTCTCCTGAACAAATCATGCATCTATTAGAAAAACTGCATACCTTTTGTCTTGTGTTTACAGGCTGATTTCTTTAGGTGCTAATTTCAAGCTCTGCAACCGGTCCTGGGAGGTGATGAAGGACCAGAAGGGAAACACAGTTGGTATTTTTGTATGCATATTGCCTAAATCCCTTAGGACAAACTGTATTTGTAATGGATATATATTTCAATTGTATCTCAAAGCTGAACCCGCTTACTTGGTGTTCTTGTTTCATGATTCACAGTTTTAAATATGCACACCGAGAAGTCTTTCGTCAGCTGATTTGTGCTGTGCATGCAGTACATGACCAGGATTTTATTTTGACATTAATCACTTCCAAAATGTTCTGACTTGTTTAAAGTCTGTCCGTCTTTTTTGCAATATGTACCGAGAGCAATGCAGTTCACTACCTTTTCGTAATGGACTACCAGGTTAACGTAAGGGCCGTGCGTGGGAGTTTGTCAAAGATAGATAGTACGATCATTTGCACTGGTTTAAATGTGTGTGTGCCTGTTGGTATGAAGCCTGTGATTATATAAGAGAGATTCTGAGGGTCTGTGTAAGTGATAGTGGGGTGGGAATTGCCCAACAGAGTCACCAACAAAGCATGCCGTCTACATCACATCCTCAAAGGTCCAATTAGAGAGGAGACTGAGCTCTCGTTTACACTTTACGTGCCCCTCTGTGGAAGGCGTCATGGCGCTGTTTCAAATGATTTATTATTCCCTAATCACAAGTGATTTCAAAAGAAACAACACTGTGAAAAATGTCCTTTTCAATCAATTCTTTATTCTCATTTTATGTGGACAGTGGAAGGGGGCAGAGAAGACATGCAGTGAAGGGACCAGGGGACGGATTTGAACAAAGGCCAGTACTGCAGGAAGTCTGCCTTTTGTACGTGTCTATTACAGGCATTTGGTCATAAACTGAAGTGTTGGAAAACCTTAATTATAAGCTGATGTTAGATGAAAAGAGTCAAGGAATAACATCGGTCAGCGGGGTTTATCCTCAGGCGCATGAATATTTCTACAAAAAAATTGCAAATTTTGCAAGAATTTTGGAGATAATAGTTACTCTGCACCAAAGTAAACAGATCAATAGAGCCACACTGATAGCACGGAGAAAAAGACAAATTACCGATTACTTTCAAGGTTTACTTATGTCAATTGCAAAATTAACTTAAAGATAGATAGATCAATAATTTGTCGCCCCATGAGGCAGTGCCATCAATCCCATCTGCATTGCACTCAAAATGGTATTTATGCAATTTACCCCGCAGGGTTTGTGTCTCTGGAGGTTTCAGTCTGCCCTCTCCAAGCCAAGAACAAACCCCAGAGCAAAGGCTGGGTTTCCTTGGTGCCAAAGATCTGAGGAGGGGGAGTAATTTATCAATGTTGCTGTCTGCTGAGGATCTACTGGCTGAGCACTTCAGGGAGGGACATTTATTTTAACCAAGATGTTCTGGCACGGCACTTTTTCTGGGACCAGAGGTGTTTACCTCAGAGCAAAATCAGCCAGAGGTTATTAGATATTCATCTGGCATGAAACAGCGAACAGCCTCAAAATAGAACAACATCATAAATGAATTAATTTTGCATTTATTTACTGCTTTTAGTTTCAGTGTGATGACTATGAAATGCTGCTGCTAAGTGGAAAAATAAGGGCCAGAGCCAGACAGCTTTATCTGCCATGGGACAAGAGAATAATAACATTTGAATCAAGGAGACAATCCACTTCTTGCCGTTAGTATTCGAGGAGCAACGACCGCAGCACAGGTTCCCTCCAGCCCTGTGGAGGGACCCCCATATTTCATTGTTGCATCGACGAGTGCCATCAATTGCTGAGACGGCCCCTGAGGAGCTGCTGGTCTGATAGATAGTGCAGCAGCCAGACATTGCTCCAACAGCCTTCTGTATCCTCCCAGGGTCGAGGACAGGCCCATTCATCCCAGCTCCGTCTCAGAGCTATATCCTTTTTTTTCTGTCAGTCCCAAGAGATGAATACACCCATTGGTTTTGCCATTGTGCAGATTGTAGGTCCTGAGATGCTACTGCTTTCAATTCTTGAGAGCCCTTAGGCAGACGAGTTACAAGTGTCTGCATTGACGAAGAATGATGGGAAAAACACTCTGCAGAGGCGATGGCAGACACGAGCTCTCTGCAATGAACAAGTGAGTGAGGCTGGGGATGCGCAACACAGCCAGACAGGAAGTATATATCAGGGAGAGAAAGAGCTCTTGACGGTTCACTTTGACTTGAAAAGCCAAAGACAAGAGAACATTTTTTAAACCTATCCCGTTTCAATAAAGCAGCAGTGTGGTTTATCTCAGCTTCACCAAGGACTAGTCAAGCCCATGACACAATTTATGCTGGACATCATACCAAACTCAAACTAAGGAAAAACTTCCGTTCATGAAATTGGAAAATTCATCACTAAAATGGACCAGGGAATGAAGGGCTGAAAACTAAAAGTCCCTGATTTACATTTTTACAAAGTCCCTATCCAGTTCCATGTGTTTGCACTGTAACTTTCTCTCTTTATGTTACTCTACCAAATGGCGTAGAAATAGTCACTTTTAATGAAAATGGTGATTGCCTGGATCTCAACGATGAGGCTCCACTCGATGTTGTTGTCAAGGAAAGCCACAACGTTGGAAAGTCATTTCTTTTTCAGCGTGGAGGGAGATAGCAGCATGCCATTACCGAGCACCAGGAGCTCTCTGGACAGTTATTCCTCAGGGCAGCCACGGGGGGAGATAACACACACACGCTTTCAATCTCTGTGACAATAACTCACACACACATTCGTTGCTGTGTCGAGCACTTTCCTACAGCGACAAAGTGAAGGCATGAATAAAAATATAGTTGATGTGAAACAAAAATGGTGCACTGAGAGGTGGAGGGTGAATAACAAAGAGAGAGACTCGGTAATGTTGCCAACCGGCAGCAAAAATACCTCTTACCTCAGATCCCAGGATCAGGAATTGAAAGCAGTATTGAACTGAACTCAGCAGATGGAGTAGAGTAATGTCACTCCACTCGCTCTCCAATCTATCAATAATTTACTCTTGCGTGCAAAGAGTCACGTGTGTTTGGAGACAGAATGCACACAGATGCTCAGTTGCAAAAGTGTAAATATTCCAACACAGATATAACATTTTACGCTTCTCTTTGCCCTTCAATCTTTTATAATAAACATGCATGCAACCAAAATAATCATCCTTTTGGCCACTGAGCATCGGGCCCATTAGTTCGTCTGATGGTATTTAAAGGTGTCAAAGTGATGGAGGAAAGCAGTGGGAGACCGCGAGTCATTTCTCAGGACAGTTAAAGGCCATCGTGATTCAGCTAATGTCAGAGAACTGACCCTTTGGCCCTGATAACGAGGTGATAAACCACATACAGGGTATGACATGAACATGAAATCACACTCTGCCAGAGCCCTGCTGGTGCTGCTTGTTTGAAGCCATTAAACTGCGCTGCATGGAAAGTAAAGTGCTGTACAGCTCCTTTGGATAAGAGTCACTTCTGCTGACAGCCATCCAGAAATTCAAAACAGCATTTCAGCATCAAGTAGTCTATTCCATATGTCTCGCATAGCAAACTTTCGTAAATCATTTTCCATGGCTCGTTCCCAAAGCTGCAGACTATGTGGATGTGAGAAGGGAATAGTGTATTAGGCTCATAAACAGACCTGAGTAACAGAAAAAAATGGACTTGCTATCAAATCTGTTGCTGTACTGAATTGCGAGAAGACAAGATTTGCTTTGTGTTCAAACTTATTTCTTACCCCTTCCTGGCAGCTTTGCCTCTTCTTGAGTCACACAAACAAACTCTATTTCTCGCACCCTGTCCCTTTCCTGTTTGTCTTTTACTTTGGTGAAAAACAGATTTTGATTCTGTAGTCCAATGTGTATTCATATTTGCAATTCACTTCATATATTTTACTTTGGTTGCTGTTATTGAATCAAAATGACTTAATAATCATCTCTCAATATTTAGTTCTAAGAGGTGCAATTTGAGAATTTAGGATCCAAGTCAATCGAACTGAATCTAAAAATCCATGTCACTTTCTGTAACCTTTTAAGTGCAAGTTATTTCCATTCAATACACAATTAAAGAACTTGGCAGTGTACTCAAGACGCTTTTAAGCTGATTAATTAGTGAGCAAATGTTACAGTCAGTGCGGTACACACGCAGTGAAGCACGATATATCACAAGGCCATGAAGTCGGAAGGTGTTGTTTGGTCCTCTGGGTTAATTACACGGCTGTGAACGCCACACGAGGCAGCCTCTTTGACAAATGTCTCCACTGATTAGTAGTCACACACAAATACAAAAACCTCCTGTGTGTGATCACGGGTGTTGGTTTTTGTATAGTAATCATTACAGCACCATGCGCACACACACACACTAGACGCAATTAAACAAGGGTGGTGGTGGCCATTAAAGGACTGATGCATCAATAGACCCAGAGGGGAGAGGATTCCAGATAACATAGCATGGTAGCATGCATAACCCGGTGGCAGAAAGATAATTATGTTTGCACATTACAACCCTCTGCACACTCACTCAGGATGTTGGGATGCTCTGTAATTTGATCTCAAGTTATGCCAGGAAGCATTTGACGGATGGGAATATGAGCAGGAGGTTAACTTCAGAGTGGAATCATTTACATAACTCTAAATATCATGCTAATTTCATGCTAAGTTATTATGATCACTGCAGCAAAGTAACCATTTCCAATTATACAAACCAATTACATGCTAACATTTCAGGCATCTAAAATTAAGGTATCGAAAAGGTTCATATGAGAGTGACTTTTCAAATCTTCTCTTTCTTCCTTTTTTATGCCTGAGGAAATTCAGAGTGTATATGAGTGTGCAGATTGAAGTCAAATTGAGTTTTTCAAAACCACTTTCAGACCCCGGCAGCTTCACGACAGACTGAGTGTGTCGGTGGCTGACGGTGAATTTTTTCCCTTTTTGTTTCTTGTCAAAATCTCAACATGCCAATTACTGCTGGCTTGTCAGTGCAGAAAAATAAAAGGAATATGCTCGGGCTACTCCATCTCCATCGCAGCAGGCAGTGGCTAAATTGGAATAAAGCACACCAAAGAGGAAGCGTTAGCCAAATAATTACAGTCTTTTTGTCCAGAGCAAGGCATCTGATTGAAGATGTGCTGAATTGTGTCTTTCAAAGGCTTCATTGTCTGGGTTTTTAAAACTTTTGATGACTCAGAATAGCCATTTTAAAAAAAAGGAGCTCTATTATTGTAGAAAGTGTGCAACTCCACTTAGGAAGCCTGCAGGTCAATTATTTGCTTTACTGCAAAAAGTAAGACACCTTAGCTGAAATATATTTGTGTTTCTCTGGAAGTAAAGGGATTTATAAGATAGACATTTATGCTCGACAGATTTGGGGTATATATGTAAAATGTTTGCAGGTACTGATAAGGAACCTCTTTCCAGATGTACATAATTAAACACAAATGCTATGCAACTACAAGTTCTTAATCTTTCCTGATGTATTGAAATACATATGCCACCAGTATAGACTACATGATTTCAGCTTACTGAAAACGAAACCCAAAAGTCAGCAAAGAAAAGGAGCATCAGTTGCAACAAGTTTTATGTTTTCATGTGGTTAATTTAAAAGGATTTTGTTCACTATAAGGGACATAAGATTATAGTTCCTCATATGCATCAGGACTTTCTGAGAGTCTCCAAAAAGCATGTAAGAAATGTATCAGCGGTGTAAAAACAGGAATTCACTCATGATTAGTAAAGTTATTTTAATAATTTAAATGAACTTCTCTTTTTATCTTCCATATATTAAATACTCTATGTGATTTCTGGTGGGGAATATAATTCACTATTGTTGATCGTCCAACCCTTTCAACCCCCCCCCCCCCCACTACTGTTAAAATGATGATCATGAGGCAATAAAAACCTCATCTATTTTCACTTTAATGAAGCTTTCCATTGAGCCGCCACCTGTCTTATCATCGACTGATCTCCGCTGCTTCTCGCTGGGCAGACCGCAGCCAGGGGTCGGCAGTCCTGATTGATTGCCGTTAATGACCCCGTGACACACAGACAACTTTTCACATCGTTTTCCAGCACATCCACAAACTGACATAATAGCTTCTCTGTGAAAAGATTGACGGCCATTATAGCCATCTGTGATACAAAAATAGGCAGAATACACGATTGTCTGCCATGTCAATAACCACCAGACTCAAAGACATTTCTGTTCCTGATAAGTGGCCCCTACTGTTTTCAGTTTGTCTGTGATGGTGCTTCAAAAATCACACTGGGGTTTTGTTTATGCATTCTGCTCTGAAGACACAATCAGTTGTGCAAATTAAATATAAGTATTAGATTTCAGGGGACAGCAGGAGCACGGCAGCGATGTGATGAGGTGGCTAATAACTTCTCAAAACTAAAGCCAACCATAATTTATACCAATCATAACCACCAATGGAATAAGAGACATCTCAGTATGAAGGAATAGGTCAGCATTTGGGGAATAACCATAGTTAATTTATCACCTAGATGAGCAGATCAATTTCTCTCTAATATTAAATACCACGGAGTGAAATCATCAGGTTGGGGTTTTACAGAAGCTTATGTGCAGATTAGTTTTTGATCGGGTGCAAGGAACTCATGTGAGTCACTGCGCCTGAAGCATCGTAACCTTCACAGCGGGAAAATTAACTTGCAGATTTAGCAAAAAAATAAATAATATTCCTTTTAATAAACTAAAAAAAGTACACGGTAGAGCGACTCAAACCGGGGAGAATATTTGATAAGTTATATAAGATTTGTTGTTGGATACATTAATGTCCAACTCAACCTGGGCTGGAGTTTGATTGGCTAGGGGTAGGTGGATCAATAGCCAAATATCTCAATATAAATGATACTGCATCTTGTTTTGAGGATCAATATTAGCATCAATAGGACCAGTAATGAAAAAGTGATGTACTTTAGGTTCGATCATCCTTCTTAATGCATGCGTTCTTCGTGTTTCTGCTGCTGTGTCCATGTGAGCAAATATTGATATTGATGATTAGTACAGAATTTCTCAAATAAATATTTTACAGCAATCAGAACCAGAATACCTTTAGGAGGGGGACTATTCATTTGTATAGCAGAAGAGCCAAAGACAGCTTAATAATATCACACAAAACTAAATACAAAAATCACTCAATTTACAAAATACACAAAAATAGTCCTCAGAAACCGTTCTGAATATAGCGGCCAGGAATGTATTGTTATTAACACAACAAGGGGGTGTTATAGTCAGTGTTGTTATATGTGTGGGGGTCTACCGGGGGCCATGATGGTCATACAGTCTGCATCTCTCCGTGAGACACCGAGGGTGCAGCAGCATGTCACTGAAGGAGCTGCGCAGTGCGGACAGGGTGTCCTGGAGGGGGTGGGACACATTGTCCAGCAGCCCACCTCCTTCAAAGAAACACTAAATAATAAGGAGTCACATCACTGTTGAATGAAAGAAAATACAAATCTCATTGATAAACATGACTGGCAGTTATTCGACAGCTTTGAGGGGAAATGCTGATGAGAGATCCTTGAAATGCAGTGGAGATGATATTTCATCATCTGGGGGGATGGTGATATCTCATTAGCAGAGCTTAGAGACTGGATGCTGAAATAAAGAAAATTGAGTGTCTTTCCAAAGCAATTCCTCCAAAATCCTATAAATATGTTATTAAAACACTTTACGTGGCATTTCCGGCAAAGTAATTGAGATTTATCGCTCAAATGTACCTGGAAGGCGTCATTAGGTCAAGCCTCCTACACGATTGCAATTTCCTCAGGAAGGTCAGAACTCAGGGTTACCCACAATGCCTTGCCCTTAGAGCAGCTTAAGGTTAAGTGCTTGGGGTTAACGGCACTTAAGTGAGGTTAGGTGGAGACAAAACATCTAGCTCAGTTCAAAGGAGCGTCCAACACCAAAGAAAGCATTTTAGGTCTTAAGGATTTATTTTAAACGAACCAATGTTGAACCAGCTTCAAATATCCCAGCTATTAAAGTCCCCCCATGCATTCTCACTCATTCCCACTCTCATTTTTCATACTGTAATTCGAAGAGCGAGTTAACCGTGACTCAGAGTAATATGCGTGTAAGCAGCCTGAGACATAGCAAAGTGTATCTGTGTGGGAGTAAGAGCTCCAATTATTTAAACAGCTCTCCGGAGCGCTCTGCAAGCCACAAGACGTAATGTCAGTGCATTTCCAGCAGATGCAATTCAGGCAAATTATATCGGATAATGTCAAAGATTATGAATAGCTCTCATTCTGCCATTTCCAACTTCAGTATTGGCAGATCTGTTCTGGCTCTGCCTGGGAACCAGACCTCATGCTACAGATAGTTGTGTTGGGTATTGTCAAAACTTTTGTACATTTTTTAAATTTCAAATTATTTGCTATGCCCTGTACTGTATTATTCTGCTGCAACACAAACATTTCCCAGTTTGGGATTAACAAAGTAATTCTTATCTTATCTAATTCTTCTTTCTGTGGCACACAGCATGTATATATAAGGATATAAGGACGATTGATTTCAATACAGAAACATCTGAGTCACCAACACCTACTGTAGCATCCATATCTATGTTTGCGAATCAGCTTAATAAACACAAGTATTCCTTGTAAATAATAATAACTGCAAGTGATTTTCCACACTCTGCTCTTCAAGGTGGTCACCATCACGGAGCCTAAGTGGCCTCTTTCAAATCAACGCTTCTGCAGAGGAGAATGTCCCGTTTTCTGCTTGCAATTCGTTCACCTGCCCAGCTTTTAGAAATAGACTCCACCTGCAAGCAGCGTTTCTGTTCTTCCTTAAAACAGCCTTTCTCCGAGGCACATGAATGACTGTGACTATAGGGAGGTCATGTGGCTTTGAAATGAGGCTCTCAAAATGAGCTGGGGAGTGAGCATCGACTCGCGGTTTCCAAATGGTATTTGTAACAATAGAACAGACCTTCTCATTAGGATATCTGCACAATCTTTCTCTTGTGGTGACCCGAGGGGCTCGGAGAAGGAAAAGAGAGGGCGCAGTTCTGCTGGGCAAGAGGGAAATTGATAGTCTCATTATAGGGAAACATTCAGGCTGAGCTTCAAATGAAATGACGGGTCTATTTACCATCAGTGCCTCAGGAGAAGGCCGTGGGACCATGCGCATACACACAGTTTCACAGCATGCATCTACAATTGCATGCAACCTTTTCCCCACACGCAAATGACGGTGTAACAATCTAATAGGCTTACATTACTTGTCAGGAGCAGGTGTCAATTTAGGTGAATGGATTCCCCCTTTATTCTCCATTGATTCGCACCGGGCTAATTCACTGGACGAATTGTTGTGGCAGTCTGCTTTCTAAGAATCCGGTCATGCCCTGCAGGGTTTCAAAGAGCAGCAACCGGCCATGTCTGGAATAATTTCTCTTAGTTCAAGACTCAAGGTATATGTCACATGAATCAATGTGATGACCATTCGCTCAAAGAGGGTGATCCTTCCTATTCATCATACGGTGGAAGCCCAGAATATTTGTTTCTTTTGTGTTCAGCAAGGTGGATGTTGGGAAACTATGATGAGAGGCACACAAACTACTTCTAAAGAAAGCTTTAGCGCTCATCACACCACAAAATATTGGATCAAAGAGAGAAGCTTTCACTTGGTCCTATCATAATGGTAAAACATATGGATGTTGCATAAGAAAACACCTGCTATTTAATAACCAATTAAAGGCAGGCAAAAGATGTAGATAAATATGAATAGTTTGAATCCCTGGTTATGTCCCCTTGCCTCAGGCTAGTTTTATTTCCCACCTTGTTTTACAGGCAACACTGTTAGCGTAACAGTAACAGAGTAAACAGAGCAAGTTAAGAATCCTAACGTGAACCCAGAGAGGAAGAGGTCTGATGTTTTACTGTTCTGCCCTGTTGGTGTTGATTAAAAAAGATATTGCAAAGAGAAACAGATTACAGTGACTGCAGAGCACTTACCCACCCTAAAAAAAATACTTTATTATAATGTGCATGCAACGAAACCGCACGCACATCATATCATGTTTCTACAACCAAGTCAAATTGAGTCCTATAGGCTCCAAGCTGTAGCTCTTACCAACCCACTAACCCCCTCTGCAGTTAATCAACTCTATGTTTCATGGAGGCTCCAAGGGACCGATAAATAATTAATTATTTAACTTAAGGAATGGCTGTTTCTGTGCTTTAGTGCCAGCACGATGGCAACTAGTGGTGTAAGCCTGAACTCTAACAAGTGATACTGGGGCTGAGTGAGCGCTTTAATACTCCCAGTGAACCCAGACGCTTAATGTGTTTGGCTGAGTCAGCCAGACACACACACACACACACACACACACACACACACAGGCTAATACAAAACAACTGAAGCAATATCCACAAACTTCTCTCAGCTATGAAGATCTCTAGCATCAAGGGTCCACTGAGGTGTCTCAAAGGTCACCATTAAAACTTTAAAAAAGGTATCTAACAAACAACATGGTAACCTGAAACTGGAAGACCTGTATCACTTTGATGGACTAACTATACATTTTAGGGCATCTTTTCCTCCACTGGTACATTTTTGAGTTTCCACAAGATGTCTTCCATACCTTGTACTATTGAAAACCAAATGTGTCTTGTTCAAAATTCAACAAAAGTTAGCATAACTTACTGGAACATTATCTTTGACATTGAATGCTGATTGTATTTTAAGCATCAACACAGCGAGGGAGAAACTCCCGCCGGAGGGAACTTCGGGATTTCAGCATCTGCAGACCATTTACATGAGGGGTGTCCAAACTTTTTTCACTCAGGGCCACATACAGAGCAATATACGAAGGGCTGGGCCACTCACTAGAGGTGAGGTACATTGCCGCATAAGTTAAGTTATAAGCTAGCAAAATCAATCAAATGTCAGTAACTTAAGATTGATACTTTAATATGATTTATGAAAAAAGAACAGCCTACATCACAGCTCTCCTTAGGGTTTAATTTATTTGGTAGCAGAAAGCGTATGTTGGGAGCTCATCTCCTCAGATTTTACAATAAGGAGAAATAGGAAGGGTAAAGACTCTATACCCTTCCTATTTCCCCTATTGTAAGCCTGAAATACTCTATGCTATATTTCAAGCTTACTATGTAAATAAGTTATTGGGGTTATTTTTTTTTTAAATCAACTAAGCCTGACTGAATTTATTTGAAAACCTATGCTTATTAACACATGAATACTGTGTAAGATATTTGTACATGACAAGTTTCAGGTGGGGGCCATATTCCATTATACTTTCAGAATATGCTGATGGACGCAGTTGGCCCCCGGGCCGTAGTTTGAATGTCCCTGATTTACATGTGACACACACCCCAAAAAGCATAATAATAATAATTTCTTTGTCCTTCAATTTTAATTCAACAGCATTAACATTTCCGTTAAGTTGCCTTAAAGTCCTCTCTCATGGATAAGAAATTCAGCTCGTTTCACTCTACAAAACCACCTCAAATCATATCTCAATCTTGGCAGGAAGCAAACTGCATGGCAGGAGATCAGCAAGCAGATGAAGCTTCCAGGATTATAAATAAAGAGGTGACAGAGTTCCCGGTGCTTTCCTGAACACGTTGGTGAAGCAAAGCTGCAGTGCACTTTCCTCCTGCACTTTCCTCTGCTCCGTGGCCTGATTGAGCCAAAGATACAGAAATGTCCTCTCCTCACGTCTTCACTGCTGCGTGTCTATCAGCTCTCTTTAGCTTGCAGCCAGCTCTTCTCCACCCAACACTCATGATTACGGCTCGTCCCTGATGGATATTGATCACTGGCTTTCAGTGAGCTCCATCTGTCAATCTTACCATCTGAATTCCCTGCACCAACCCATCCTTATGAAATATTAACAGCTACGACCACAGGCCTATCTCATGGATCAATGCCTCCAAGAGAAGTGCTCGAAACTTTGGAGAGAGAAGATTTTGGCATCCTTTAAATCCTCTGTGTCATTTCTTTGCAAATAAAGCCTCATTCAGTCTTCCCACCCAGTTGAATAAACCAATTAAAGTACATGATTTGGGCTTTTGAAGGAGAAGAATACAAGTGGAGTGTTTAATCAACCAAGCCACTGCAGAAAGAAGGAGGAAAAGCAATCCTGAAATGTTCTGTTTTCCGCTCATTTTCACAAAGGCTGCTTATGATTGTTTTTTTTTTAAAAGGACTTGTATTAAAGCGGGAACTTCCACAAAGGATGAACGCGTGAGCAATAGGTCTCCAGTTGTGGTAACAATGCAAAGATTAGGAGGATGTGTTTGGAGTGAAGCAGCCAAATTAGCAGACTCAATACAAAGCAACGGCAGTTTGTCTGAAGGCTTACAGGGGAGAAAAGATAAAGGGAGGATTACACAGGAGGTGAATTAAGGAAACTGTCGACTCCTCTGAGTGTGTGTATGATTTGTAAGGGAGAGAGAACGAGGGTGATGGAGCTGCATTAGGACTGAAATGGAAAAAGAGAGGGATAGATAAAGAAAGAGGCAAGTGGCCTGCCGTAATAGATCAGCCTGACGGTCTGACAGAGCAGGAAACTCCTCCACTGATGGATGGGTGGATGTCTACATCTTAATGGGCTCAATTGACAGAGGATGCAAAGAAGCACAGATCTTTAAAATCAATACTTATCTGGAGTGTGTAAACACCTCTTCCATCTTCCCTTTGCAGCATTAGGGGCAGTGCCATGTGGGGAAAACAGCTTCTGTCTACCTTTCCTGATAGATTCATCTGGACCCCGGTCTTTGATTCCTCCTCCTCCACAGTTGTTGCTGCTGCTATTCTATGAGACTGTTTCTGCTATTCTATGAGGCTGCTTCTTTATTTCCGGTACTGCCACCACCATCATATGACATTTCAGACTTTCTACTTCCCTAATTGATATTTTCATCCCCTTATTCCTCCATCTTTTAAAAAGGAGCCCAATTATGCTTTTTGGGGTTTTCCCTTTCAGGTAGTATGGTATATTGGTTTTCAAATCATCTGCAGAGGCTGAAATCCCATCATTTCTTACTTCTGTAACTTGAAATCACTACTTAACACATTGTAGGTGATTGGCTAACGGACGGAACATCTCTAAGTGGTTGACCAATCACAACAGAGCCGGCCAGCTCCTTCTTCCTATAATCGTTCAATGTTTTCAGTCCCGCTATTCTCTTGTCTCTATGGTAAAAATAAGCATATGTTTCAGATAATTTACAGAAAATTGATAAAGGAAATGCAAATGAATGCAACTTGTTAATCAACCGCAGATGTGTTAATATCAGGAGTGAAGGATCATAGCGTTGGGTTGAATACCATTGTATCAGAAAAGGGAACAACAACATGACGCAATCAAAATTCATGTCTGGTTTACGAAACCATTTTTTCTCATTATTTGAATGACTTCCCCCTATTTATACAAGTTTAATCTAAAATATTCACACTATTTCATGTCTAACTGAAGTCCCATATAACCAAAGAGCTGGGAACATTGTGAGGACATCCTTAGAAGTCATATAAATAAATAAAATGTGGTGTAACCCCAGAATATGCCTCCATTCTGCTGACTCACTCTGGTGGTCACGACGCAGAGTAAAGCTGATCCGTAGCGGCTTGAAGAGAAACTGGTACAGTGACAGGATGAGATTTTTTTTTAAAACAGGTCTAGAGGTGAGGAGAGGAGTGCTCCGTTTGGACGACTGTTCAGATAACCTTGGCACTAAATTGGTCGTAGAAGAGGTCGACTGACAATCTTGTATTGAAGCAAAGACAAGTGACTCTTCAATTTCAACCGAGCACTGATATCTTCATGTTGGAGCGGCTCTTATTCAGACAGTTCAGGGAGCGGGAGGATTTGGGAGTTCTTACCTTCACTCAACAGCCCTTTAGATGACTTAACTTTTTCACTCGCTTGAGGGAAATTGGAAAACTGTCAAATGAATTACTCTCTGCTGAGCCATTTTTTTTTTAGGCTTACTATGGATTCAGTTTTGTGGAAAAATAGGTTTGAGTTGGGCTTTTTTTCGATGTATGAATGGCGATACAAACTAGTTTTGAGCTACTCGTGAGGTAAGCATTGACACGCTGCCTAATAAACATCATGCCTCAAAGAAAAACATCACATTTCATTGCTAATTTTATTAATTTAGGCATAAAAGCACATTTTAATAACACATCACTGATGCTGGGTTAAAGGTTATTGCTGAAGGTTTAGGTATCTAATGTGTTTGAAGATTATGAAAGTGACTTTTTGCATATCAGGAACAAGAAGCATTCAAATAGATGAAGCTTACTGTAAGTGAAGCTGTGTATAAATGACTTTGTGACAGAGAGAATATTCTTAATGTTGTCTGAAATTGCATTCTTCCCGTCAGAGACTCATCTCGCACCAGTGTTTCAATTCTCACCAGAGGCTTAAAAGCAACAAAGCAAATCCAAGGACATAAACACAAACCTGTTCCCCCTCTATTATTATGCAGATCATATCTACTCGGATGAATAACAAATGCAGCCAAAAGCCAAAACACTGAGTTATTTTCCAATTCAGTTTTAGATTTGTCAAGAGACTGAAAAGCCCTTCAAATTAAATGACAAAACAAGTTGTTTGTTCGTACCCTCAACAGAACCACACGCAGGAGTGTTATTTTACGGATCTGATGCCAGCTTTGGCAGGAGCATTATCTGTCTGTGTCTTCCAAAACATATTACCGGTAATAGATGTGACAGAGTTGTGGTTAAAGGGACGCTTCATCCCAAAATCAAAAACAGATGATTTTATTTAAGTACTTGATGTTATTTGGGGGGGAAGAAATTGTGTGAGGTGCTAAGTGTTGAATATATTGTCCTTGAAGTGTCTGCCTTTTATCGAATGTAATGCAATGGATGGCACTGTGCTTGAGGTGCTAAAAGCAACACATTTTTATTTACTTTTTAAAAGAAAATCTAACTTCATTGTCCTTCCATGACCCCATTACTCGAGGAAAACAACAACAGACCTTGTTGTGACCTTTCTTCCAATAAGGTAGTGACAGGAAATAATGGTTTTGTTTACCTAATATTCCCCAGTCAATGTAGCGCAGTTTAACTGATTATGGTATGGATTTTTATAATAGTTGCTTTTATGTACAATGATTGTCTCTAAAGATGGTTATGTGTTATGCTCTAAACCCGATGACTGAAAATAATATTCTTTGACTCGGTTTTATTCAAGGATACAATATTTGTCTGCAAAATTTGTGGCATTCAGTTCTAGGAAGTTGATGTGTTTCTTGTGGTATCGATTTGTTCAAACGTTGTTTAATTACAAAGCATCCCTACAGTGAAAATATGTGTTTAGCATCACAACACTGCACTTAAAGAATAACACACCTACTTTCTCAGATAGAAACATTCTTATCAAAATGGAGCGGGAACATAATCACATCTGTAGAGCCAGCAGACATCTCATCTAAGAAAGTGTCTCCGACAGGAAAATAAATTAGATTGTAACGTGGGTTTTGAATGTGTACATTGTCAGGTGTGACTCCAGCTAAATTAAATGTAGAGGAGGAATCCAAAAAATCCTATTAAATTAAGACTCCCATGCATGAAGTACTGTGTTTTTTCCCCCATCTTCCTGCGTGTCATCTTTGCTTTTAATATGCACGCCTTAGAGCTGCTGTTCCTTCGTGTGTCAATCATAAAAGACCCGGGTACGGCATGTCATTTCTCCACAACTTGAGCTCCCGTTAGAAGGTCACTATCAGAATCCAGCTGAGGGGAACAAAGACAAATGAAAGCCATTAAACATATTATAACCTTCTGATGCTGAGAGAGAGAGAGGGCTGGCGTCAGCCTCTGTCTACGTGTTTATCAAGCAGCAGAGCGGGTGGAGAAAGGGGTGTGTGTGTGTGTGTGTGTGTGTGTGTGTGTGTGTGTGTGTGTGTGTGTGTGTGTGAGGGAGAGAAACAAATAGAGATGGTTTATCATGTTCAAAAGCTTAGCCTGCACCGTTTCACACAAGCTTAAATACACAGTGATTTGAAGCGATAACAAACACACAGTTTTAGTCATATATTGGACTTCAATAAAGACACTGTTGACAGCCATTGATTGCTTTCCACTTTAGGCATCATTCAAGTTCATAACAGATCATATCAATTTGTTTAATCACACATATAATTTGTTTAAAGATCTCATACAGGCCATCAACTCCTTTTATTTCCAGTTTGGAGCTGGATGAGTTGACACAATAGTCTGTGAAATCTGCAATTAAACCTGACTCATGGAGAGGCCGGTTCCTTAAGAACGATTGAAGCTCACACAGATTAAGGCCCGAAAGATAAACTCATACTAATAGATTTACTGAAAGCATCCTGTTATAAGAAGTCACTTTATTACTTAAACAAGACTAAGTGTTACTGCTGTATGTGGCTGAACTGTATGTGTTGGATTAGGTGATCATGAAATGCTTGCAATGGATTGTTTGTCATATTTCATTATAAGTGTGAAGTACAGGTGGTTAGAAAGTAGGTACCACTTCATTCTTATACACAGCACCAACATGACCTCCTCTTTGTTGTGCTATGTTTACATTTGTACACATAAGGGCGCTCTGGGGATGAACATCACAGCACTTGACATAAACATTGTTTAGCTAGATGGTCCCTCATCCTGACACAACGTGACATAAAACTGATTATGACAGCTGTTGTCACGCTCGTCATCGATGATGCTGACCACCCACCACTTTAAATTCTCGTGGAAGCGTTCAGTGTCAGATCAGGCTGCCAAATATTGAGATGTCTCTGAAAAGTGTCCGTTGTTTTATGTCACAATGTTTCAGACAGAAACACTGGAGGACGGCGGGCAAGTTTAGCTACAGAAGCGATACTCTTTATACTTAATGATTGGTTTACCACAAACCATGGGGCTTAGTTTTTGATTCACATTATATAAACCTCCTCCTCCCTAATTGCAATTCAAACGAGAAGTCATCGGTGACCTCAGCTGCTTGAGTCTATTTATTTTAGATCACACTTTAGATCCTCTAAAACTCTGCTATAATTACACATCCTTCACGTGCATTTGAACTGAAATGAAGGCAGTATTAAATTATAATGCGACTGCACCCCGGGTCTGCCGCTTTACAGGACTTCCCACTAACATTCACTCTCTATGCAAAAAAGTGTGTTTTCTGCTGATGTTAGTAGATCCTCCTCAACCTCAGCCTCGCTTTGATTCTGCTCTTGTTGCTTTTGCACACTGGAGTCTTTATTTCTTAACAGATTTGAGGAATTTGTGCGCCCTGCTTGTTGTTAGTTTTCCGTAATAATGCTCAGACCGCGTGAACGTTTCATTCACGCGGTCTGAGCTAAACAGACTATAGCTTATTCACAACTTGTCTCAGCACCCATGGGTCTCAGACGTCTTGATCTGGATGGTTCAAACCAGAGATGAGAGTTTATTTAACCCCAATAACTCCACATGCACTGAGCCGATGAGCTTTCCTTGGATCTGTTCCCAGTGGGGCTGAGACGCTGCCTGCCCTACTTCTCACTTTGCTGAATGATTATTTTCTGCCAGCACTGGGACTGAACTGTTCAATATCAGACACATCATGTATTGTTAGAGGGGACTGTGAAGTCAAATAAAAGAACAGGCTGATAAAGGGAAGACAGACATCGAGTAAAAGCAAAGAAAAAAAACGAATTCAAGGCAAGAAAACTTTATTTTTTTATACACAAATAACATTTTTCTCTGGGAAAAATTATACGTTCTTTCAAACTTTTCAGTGCCATCGAAAAAGGTTTTCAAAATGTTCAGTGTCAACATGTTTCATTAGTTTTTTTCTGCAGTATCCACTCATGGCAAATTAAATCTGATTAACATTTTAATAGCTTAGTTTTGTTCAAATGACAAAGCGAGAAGAAGGACATAAAATCCCACCCAATGACAAATAGGACGATCAAATTTGATGAAGGCTAAAGACAGCACTGATCAACGAACAAAGTCAGACTTAGAACATCTAAAAAATAATAATTGTTAAAGTAAATTCTGTCAGAAAAGAGATTAGCCAAGTATTGAAGTTGCACTTTTTTTGCCAAGTCTTCCCAAAACCACCACATGGGTTTTTATCTGTGTGAAATCGTCACAAGTAGCATAGGAGTTTTTGGACTATTGCACAAAAACGTGTTTGGTAAAACAACAGTGACCTTTTCATTTGACCTCCAAAATCTTATCAGTGAGTCTTTGAGTCCAATTGACGCCTGTGCCAAAATAAAAAATAAATAAAAAATCCCTCAAGGCTTTTCTGAGGAATTGTGTTCAACACAATACGGACTGAAAATGATTTAAAAAAGATGAATACAGACGCACACATATTGCTCATACAGAAAGTGAGGAATGAGAAGGATTCATTTTGTACGAGTCCAAAAACTGTATCTATAATAAAACATACACAGTCAGCCTTTATATACAGCCAACACTGACTCAAACCATAAGGTGGAGGTTGAATGGGTTCAATGTTTAACTTGAATCTTTTACAAACCCTAAGCAAGAGGTTTAGTGAACTATACACCACAACACGTGGGTGAAACACAAACCTCCTCCCTACAATCTCTCTGCTCGATAAAATATGTCACACTTTCTTTTGACAATGCAGAGGAAATCACATTTTTGTTGTATTGTATAATGTAATGACACAAAGTACATTTCCTTCAAAATGAAGGATATTCGGTAAATAAGAGGCGCTTAAACATATATTGTGTGGTCCATGTGAGAGAAATGCACCCTCTTTAACCGTAGCAAACAACATTGTGGCGGAGATGATGGATGTCCTCAGTCTCACACGAGTGGTTTTCTTATTACGAATGGTTCTGAGAACGTTTCCCACACATCCCTTTGTTTCCTTTCAGAGGCTGAATGTGGCTACTTGCTCACAACAACAGTCCCTTGAGGGTTTCTCAATGAAAACATATCATTTTGTGCTGTGTAGAGATTCAGCAGATTTCCTGGAACATCAATCCTGATGGTACACAAGGTAACGTACAATCTGCAAACAGGTGAACAATGTGTATTGTGTGCTGGAGAAGGAAGGCTGCAATGATTTATAAATGTCAGAAAATCATGTGTGAGGCCACTCAGGCAAATAATAAATGAAGAGTAAGGCTGCAGGAATCTGACCTGCTGTTGATTGGTCGATATTGTCCTCTGCCGATTGTTATTCATGTCACCTTTGGCTTTGTTTGCCATATGATGTACGCCTGTGTCATGTCAATTAAAAGCAGCCTAATTATATAAACTGATGGAGACAGACAAAGAACCAGAGGAGGCTGCTGGAAAATCTGTGCTTCGTTTGTAAATTAACACTGGCTATAAAAGGCTGAACGCAAAGAACGTGTCGTTTATATTAAGACTGAAAAAAAGGCACGCAGCTACAGATTGATTAGTCCAGGCAGAAGAAAAGAGACGGAGCACAATGAGGAGAGACACTAATGGGAAACCGATGTGTGCTCCTGCTTCCATATCATCTATCAGTTAAGTGTGGGTTGTCTTTTCCCTTTCTTCTGGGTCGGTGTGCGTCCATTCAAATTCTCTAATGGACCTGGGCCTACATGGGGAGCGTGCCTGACAAAAGTGCACATTCATTAGTCATAACCTGCCACTTGGCACTGAAACCTCGGCTACCTCGAGCTCCTTCCAACACTGGACTAATACCAACACACACTGGATCCACGCAGCATCAGCTTCATGTTGCATCTATCTGCAGAGGCATGCAGTCTCATGTTGGGATTCTTCAGCCTTTGCAGATCATTTACATGCACAAAAACCTATATAAACACACCACAGGAGAGGGGGAAACATAAAAAGCATTATAATGCATAGAAAATAAATCTCTGAAGCATTGCCCAATACCTCAAGGTTCAAGGGTTTTTATTATCAAATGCCCAGTAGCTAAAGTGTAGTTATGCCAATGAAGATCTTAGGTCCCGAGCTCCTCCAACAATGCAGCATATTATAAAAGCACAGAAGACAAAATAGAATACAAAAAATAACAGTGCAAAACGAAATAGTAGTTTAAATTAGTGTAAAATAGTGCAGACACCCTGAGGCCCTCTGCATGTGTATTTGATTAGATCTGAATTTAGCTGTATTTGTGACCTTTCTGCACATAAACCTCTATATAAAAAAGTAGTGACCAGGTGACAGATTGTGTGTAAGGAATCATCCGAGAGGAATCTTCTAAAATGGTGGACGCATTGTCTTTTAGTGGCCGACTGTGGCTGAGAGGGTGAATCAGAATCAGAATCCCTTTATTGGTCCCACAGAGGGGGCATTTTAATTTGCTGCAGCAGCAACAGAGCCAAAGACAGCTTTACAAGAGAAAATATGCATTAAAAAATATAAGAATATAATATAAAGATAAAGAAAAACACACAATTTACAAAACACACATCCTGTAGTGAGATATGGCAGCCAGGTAAATATTGCAGTTATTCATGATGGCATATTTATGTTTATATAGAAGAGATAGAAGAATCGGAGGATGAAACCCTCTTTATTTGTCACATACACACACACAGTGAAATTGGTCCTCTGCATTTAACCCATCCTAGTACTAGAAGCAGTGGGCAGCTATTGTGCAGCGCCCGGGGAGCAATGGGGAGGGGGGATTGGAGGTGTCCGGTGCCTTGCTCAAGGGCACCACAGCAGGGCCTAGGAGGTGAACTGGGACCTCTCCAAGTAGCAGTCCACTTTCCATATTTCAAGTCTGTTCGGGGACTTGAACCGGCGACCCTACGATTTCCAGTCCAAGCCCCTACTGACTGAGCCACTGCTGGATATATTGCACATAAACTGTTATTGCACAGCTAGTCAGTTTGTTGTTGTATGTGTGGGGGTCTACCAGGGGCCATGCTGGTTGTACAGTCTGACCGCTGCAGGAAGGAAGGACCTGCGGTATCTCTCCGTGAGACACTGCGGGTGCAGCAGCCTGTCACTGAAGGGGCTGCACAGTGCAGACAGGGTGTCCTGGAGGTGGTGGGACACACTGTCCAGCAGGTAGGACAGCTTGGCTGCCATTCTCCTGTCTCCCACCACCTCCACAGTGTCCAGAGGACTCCCCAGGACAGAGCTGGCCTTCCTTATCAGTCTGTTCAGTCTCTTCCTGTCAGCAGCCGTGATGCTGCTGCCCCAGCAGACCACACCATAGGAAATACTCCCGGTGGCCAACAATGTGTGAATGTTAGTTTCCAAGAGCAAGTGACACTGCTCTGTATGAATGAGGTGTGAATGGGTGAATGATGACATGTACAGCGTCTTCGAGGGTTCGAGAAGACTGGAGAAACATATATAAACAGTCCGTTTACTGTAATGGTTATCTGTGGGGAACATTAAGTCTGGTTCTTCAGCTACTGTTATTCGTCTTGAAGATACCTTATCTACACAGTATTTTTCCACAGAGTGATGAACAGGTGGATAAGTGAAAGCAGCAAGAGACCATTTATCAACTTTGTATTACAGAGAAATCCAGATACAACTAAAAGCTGAATCACAAAAGGCTGGTGGAGGATTTATCTCTCTTTGTTCAGTTGGGATATTTCCAACAATGCCTCAAAATGAATGTGGAGAGGATTTATTGTTTCGGATCCTGCATTTATTATTTACTCAAACATATTTAATATTTACCTCTGTAGTCAGGACCTTCCTGTCCCGGCTCAGGAGGATAAAAGAGTCGTGATTTGTGTGTCCATGCTGCCTTATTATTTTGGCAGTGTGTTTTATATAAACAGCGCAGGTGTCTCCACATTGGATCAGCTCTACAGTGCATTAGCACAACAACGGCTGCAGGTGTATTTATCCTCTATCGACCATCCAAATATTAACACCTTTCTGAATGTATTCACCCTCACTTTGTAGAACTCTGCTGTATCCGTTTCCCACACTCCCTCCCTCATAACAGTGTGTGAATGTGTGTGTTCATGTTCCTTTGATGTGCAGCCCTTTGTCATTTTTGCCGTGTCTGATTACGAACCAGAAAATGTCTGCGTCATTGTTTTACTGACAAAACAAAATGTTAATCCCCATTACACCGAGAATATCTGTGAGATTTATTGGGGATTAAACTGTTTGCTCTCGGGATGAGGCCAGCGTGTGAACAACAAACAGTCATGGTGCTACAAAACCCGGATAAACAACAGAACTGCATACGCATTCAGCGTCTTTGCACATGCTCATTATTTTCTTTGAGTCACCATCTGCATCATAAATACATCTCAGATAGGAAAACACACACACAGAATTATTCCATTTCACCTTGAAATTGATTTTCACTGACAGCTTATAATTGGTCTGAAATGTATTGTTGTATTTATAACATTTGTATGTTTTTACTAGTTTTAATATGTGGGAAAACTGTTTGGTAGGGATTCAAATAAAGCTGTAGTTTAAACCTGGGTAAATATAGCATCAAAATATAGAAAAAGCAGGACTTTTCAACAGTAAAATAACCTTGATTTGGAGATTTTTACTGATTTTTACGATCAGGTAGTCAGAATATTGTGTCAAAGGCCGACAACAATCTTTATTATCATCATTGGTATATCTGAAGAAGCACTCAGACTTCTCACTAAAGCCTAAACACCGATTAAACCAAACTCTATTAAAATGAAAAGTCCTGCATTAGATATTTTGTTCATGCAAAAGTACAGAAGTATTATTAAAAAGTCTAAAAGAAAGGTTTATAAGAACATAGGCCCGTGTAGACCGCTTAAACTGATGGCTATTTGTTGTAGTTTATTGAACGTTACATTTATTTTGAACAATTTTGCTAAAAACAGGTCAGAAACCTCTGAAACCTGACAAGAGGTCCCAACTAAACACTATTCTGTAAGGGGTTACAACTTACAAGCCAAAAATATGGAAACGACTTGTCTAATCTTTGACAATTGCACTTAGGTATTCATTACCTCATTTTCAAACTGACAGGTATTAACAAGCAATGGTCAAATAAAGGTAGGGGCAATTTAGAATTATAAAGTAACACAAAGAGTAAGAACAGGTAACTTATAATTGTACTTTAATAAATGTTGTTTCCTCTAAGGACCTAAATGTGAGCCTGTGCCCAGAACATGAATATTTATTAAGTTGCAGCATAGAGTATCACTGCCTGTTTAAAAACAGCCAAGGGAATTCAGTGATGTGCTGCCACACACACACACACACACACACACACACACACACAGATTCCCAGATTGGTTGCAGTCACTTTAGATTCATACAAACAGGTGAAAATCCAAAGTGTTGACAGAGAAGCAAGGCCAAGTGGGTTCCTCTGACACCTGCTGTCCGACACAACCAGAGCATGACAAATACATTGATGCCTCAATAGACCCGGGAGAAACCAACAGGCTCTCTGCTGTCAGACGGGAGCAAACAAGTGAATGGGTTTCACAGGAAACTCAGAAACAGATCAGACTCATTCAAGTGCAACTGGCTGTAAAGTTGTTCCCTTTTAGGCTCTGCTGCTTTCAGACCGCGATCAGAACTGACGCTTTGAAGCTCTCAATGTCTTTAATAACTGGCAAACAATAAAGGATCCACTTTTATCGGTCTTTTCACTCAGAGCGTCAAGCATCAGACTGTAGCTAAAACCACATCAAACTGTGCCGGACAGACAATATTTAGGTTATATAAACTGTGACATTTTTCAACTGTGCAATCCTCATATCACTTTATGGATTATCATTGTATTAAACAGTGCATTTCAAGCAAAATCTGGTTTAAATCATTAATATCTTATTAATACTCGTGCGTTTTTACTGTAATATACACATTTCTATTTGTACTAATAATTGGATTTTTATACATTAAATTATGTTGTTTATATAAATATTTTTAAAGGACATTTTTACATATTTATTGTTGGTATCTCTAGTATATTTTTCTGTTAATTTCTTACATTTATGTTAATATTGTATTCTATTTTTTTACCTTTTATTTTTTTTATTCCAAGATGGAGCAAGTGTGATTTGGAGCCCAATTTCCCCCCTACATAAACAAAGAGTTTTGATTTTGATTAACCAAGAATAAGATACAAAACCATCTAAAATAACATTTGAAGATTCATTTTTTGGGGCGAGCTAGTCATTCAAATTCAGAGATTCCACGTTGAATCAGAGCATCTGTAAGTGAGGAGGATTAGTTTGGATTAGGCCCAAGTGAAACAGGATCTCAGTGGGGACTCAGGATGTCATTATTTCTGCCGGTCCGGGGAATACTTCCTCCTCAAGAAGGACTCCTGCCACTGTTTCACTGCCAGCTCCAGATACTGCAGTAAATATTGTCCAGCCCCCTCCTCTTCAACTGAAGCACAACTATTAATGAACTGCCTAAAAAACAATCTCTACGGTCTGACTAAAGAGATGAGATCACTACTAGTTTCAGAGATTCCATCTGTTTGAATGAGAGAGGACAAGTACAACCCGGATAAACCCACCATTTCCCAAAAAGTCCTAACTTACTCATGCTTTTGTGGTTTGATTTGACATAGGTCATGTTTGTAGAGGAAAAGCAGCTTTTTTTTAATGCATTCACACAGTAGCTTTGATTTACCAAATACAGGACAGGATGCTCTTGAAATGTTTCAACTACAGTCCATCATATTTTTTTGAGTGAAATTAAGAAACAGGGGAGGAAAATAAAGCAATGAAACTCAGAATATAGTGTAGAACATATCTGCAGTTATCCACATTTTATAATAACAATTAATCTAAAGACTTTATGTAAGTGGAATGCCTAAACTCTCCAGCTCTCACCATGCTCCTCAGCTCCGTTGATTATTTTACCATCTTTTAGCTTTTGGTTTTGGTTTTATGTCCTACAAACTTACTGTTTTGGCTCACAAATACTCCTCAGCAACCTTTTTTAGGCCCCGATGATAACAGTGTACGCTATCTGCCCGGCAACAACAGCATACAGACAAGCTGATGAACATAGAGGAGCATTCAGCAGCCAAAAAGCCAGATATGTTTCTCAAGAGATGGTCGGGACCAAACCGAGCAAAAAAAGAGAGGGAATGTAAAATGGGTATCCAGCATCAAATCTCCAAATGAATCCTAATGTGTAAACAGGAAGTTGTCTGCTAAGATATTGGCGCCAACATCTCTTAAGAGACAATATGTCAGTGTTGTGCTCTAGATTGATCCATTGCCCACAAATGGCCAAAGAAATCAATCCTCACTGCTTTAAATATTGATCCGGATCATGATAATGAATAAAATGGCTACTACAAAATCATATCCCTTTTACTTTCAGAGACAGTGCTGTAACACAAGCTCACTATAAAGCATAAGTTGTTGAAGCAGTCACCAAAGCCAGGAGTATTCACCTTCACATTTCAGGCACACAGCAGAATGTAAGGACAATAAATGTGTAATATAAGCGATCATACTGTCCCCTTAAACTTTGCAATTTAAACTCCTCCAATTAGTGCCTCCCCCCCCCTATCAGCTTGATTTGATTAGCTCAATGTGCGCTACCTGCTCTGTTGTGATGAGCTCCCTGGGATATCTGCAGGCGGCCGCTCTGTGATTAGATGTGCCAAGTGATCCACTAAGTGACAAGCAGCACACAAACACGCAGCCATACATGAACACACATGCATAAAAAGATCCCTCCTAACTAATGCATGGGTTGTGTAGGTCTATACCCACACACAGAACATAATATGTTCCCCTGCAATACAGAAAACGTGAATCCTTTTACACAGATACACACATTTTGAGTTAAGCAGATTTCATTGAGTGTTATTTGCAAGTGAATTTATATGATTTATTTACGCTGCTCCACATCATTTCTCCTTAAAATCAGCTGCACACCAGACATGTTTTCTTTTTAAAGGCAAATCTCCAGCAGGCTATAAAGCAACCTACAAGAACATCTGTTCAGCCATCTCCTGCTAAAAAGGACTAAAGATGTTCCAACGTGATCAAATTAACAATCTTGATCCGCAGTATCTGCTCGGATACCGATGCCATCAGAGTTCAGAAAGCTGTGTAGGGCGTATGATTCATGTTCCTGCTCGCCCAATGAATGTCTCTGCTGGGGGATATTGCCTAATAAATATGCGGCGGATCGCAGTGACTGTGCATGTCTTGAATTGTATGGCTCGTAAAGGGGCTTAGGAGCACAGAGGCAGAAAATCAGTCATCACCTTGTGCAGCCTGCATGTCATGTTAACACGAGACAGTACACATATTAGATCAGAGCTAATAGAAGCACTAAATCACACTGAATTGTTTTTAATGCTGCACAGAGAAATGTAATCTATACAACAACACTTTTAGTTCTTTATAGAGGTTAAAATCACATCCTGCATTTTATTTTAAGACATCAGAAGCTTCCTTTGCTCTCAAGAGGATCCCTTATTTGTTTCTGTTGCAGCCAAGGATACAAAGAGAAAATTATTTTGCCTCTGCAGGTCTTCAAAGTCACTCTGCAGACTTGAAAGGATGTGCATCTGACATGAAAAAAGCAATATGTTCCTGAAGAACTGAGTGGGTAAAACATCAGGACTACTTTGAAGTGTTCTGGACATTTTGTAGGGGCATTTGCAAAATAAGAACCGAAATCCCCGGCCAGCAGGAACTGAGCATCCAACAACAAATAATTCTTAGTTATGCTCAGGCTCTCTTCAAACGACTTGTAAAGAAATGTATTTTTTGACAGACTTTGCTGTTTCTAACAGCTGAAGGCTTGGTATAGCATTGAAGTTTGAATAACACACTGCAGCTGTCTTTCAACGCTCTCAAATGAAACTCTACAAAAGACACTTACCGGACAGGCTGCCTTTTTTTCTCGTATATAGATATATTAAAATGCTAGTTTATTGAATCATCTCAAAACAATGTGCAGGGTTATTCACTGCAACGGGGAAAAGAAGCAAACAAATTAAAATGAAAAACAGAATTAATGATTTGTTGATGGATTTTATTGATCCAACCTTTAAAGAATAAACGTACGGCATTAAATGTTGACATAATGGATAAACGATTGACGTGGGATCAATATTTTTTCTATTTAGAGACCTAATGTGTTAGCGAAGGCAATGCATAACTCAAGCTAATATCTGACACTCAGGTGAGGGTTTTCAGTATCCTCTCTGAGACAAACATTATGAGAAATGAAAAACAGTTTTTGGGTGATTGTTTGAAGTTCTGATTCATTTCATTGCATTGACAATTAAATATAAATCCCAATAATTAGTATTGAAACTGGGGTATTTACTGTCCATCTGCATAATGTTCAATGCGTTTAAATTACAAACAGAAAAACTGCTTTTCCTGTAGCATGTGAGGCTGTTCATGGTTTATCGGTTAAGGGGTCAGCAATGTGGGCGGTACTAGAGCAAAAATCGTCATAGAAAAGGTTAACCTATTAGGAACCTAAATGAGAGTCTGATTATAATACTGTTACGATTCAGGAATTTTAGCTGGTACTGTTCCCCTGAAGCCGGGGTATAAAAACTAAGGCACGGGGGCCAAAAGCGGCCCGCAGGCCATTTTGAATCGGCCCTCAGCAAATTCTAAAGGTATAAGGGAATATGGCCCACAAATTAAACCTTTGCTTGTCTTATATTGTACTTCTCAAATATATATGTTAACATATATTAATGAGCCCAATTTTCAAATGAATGTAGTCTTATTTCTATAACAAGCTTGAAATTTAACCTTCATATTTACTCTTATTATCAGCAATCTGAGGCTTCTGTTTTAAGGAATGAGCTGCCAACAAAATAAATGAAACCCTAAAGACAGATGGGATGTAGGCTGTTTTTTTTCTTAAAGCATTTCCAAGTATTGCACCTACATTTGATTTGTTTTGCTAACTTATAACTTATGAGGCAATATTCACCTCTATAAGTTGCCCAGCTCTTCGTGTATTGTTCTGTATAGGGCCCTCGTGAAAAAAGTTTGGACACGCCTGCCCTGAAGGAAGAGGGCAGGTGCTGCAGTCTGACAAACCACAGACCACATCATTGAAATCTCTGAAGGTGTTTCGGTCTCTGGCTTTGTTCTAGATGGGGACAAAGACATCATGAGAAAGCCTGGTACCAGCCCAAGGGCACAAAGGAGCAGATTTCCTCAGACAGACTGCCAATTTGAGAATTAAAACGTGCTTCTTCAACAGTTTCAATTACATCAACTTCACTCTTTTGTTTATTGAATTATTTGTCGTGACTTTCCTTAGCTTACATTTCATTTCTCAGAACAACCAAAGCCTTGGATTTCTCTGCCTCTTTTTTTAGAAGCACAGTTTACATCACTGGGGAACAAATTCCCAGAGACTTCATCGAGACATCCCAAAAACTGAGCTCTTTCTGGTCACGTTCCAGCAGCTCAGAGGAACATGGGAACACGTATCTTTATGAACAGTTTGGTACGTAAACAGCCCTGCATTTCAACAGCTGCTATTGATATGGATAATGAAAAAGAGAGCAATACACACACACACACACACACACACACACACACACACACACACTGAACAGATGCTGGCTGACAGGTTTAAATCCATTCTGTTGAAAAGGTGAGCCAACACCTTACACTCTTGTCAATAACATAAAATCTACTAACATCACACGTGTGTGTGTGTGTGTGTGTGTGTGTGTGTGTGTGTGTGTGTGTGTGTGTGTGTGTGTGTGTGTGTGTGTGTGTGTGTGTGTGTGTGTGTGTGTGTGTGTGTGTGTGTGTGTGTGTGTGTGTGTGTGTGTACACAAACTTGTGTGCTTGGAATAAGTATGACACACAGATTTCACATATCGCAGATACTCGTTATCTTTATTAGATAAAGAATAGAAAAGAGTAAGATAACTAAAGTAGAATAAGATGTATAATGTATTATAATAAAATGAAATGATAGTATAGAGTACGATTGAGTGGATAGGGTCAAAATAAAGTAGACAGAGACAGAGTAGCATGACTTAAAGAGGAATAGACAACTAAAAATAAATGAAATAACATGAAAATAGATCTACACATAATACAGACAAGCAATACAATAGAACTAGATGGAATAGAACAGAATACAAGAGATTGAAAAAGAGTAAAAACAAACAAGACTATAAGTAAGAGAATCGAAATACGATAAGATGGAAATGAATAACACAGAATAGAATAACTTGATAAGACTTACACTGAACAGGCCGACGAAGCCAACTGAACAAAATAAGGGAGGGTGAATCGTTGAGTCGTTCATCATCTTTGTAGCAGATTATTCCCTCTGCAGGCCAGAGGCGTTACTTCTCATCCTAATTACTCTTCAAGCACTAATCCAGCACTCATGATAAGCCTAAAATTATCCCTACAACCACTCAAACAGATCAAAAAGCTGCTTAAAGCATTTAAAAGTTACAAAACAATCTTGTTATAGCTCATCAACTTTGATTGGAGCTTGATACTTTGCTTTGTAAACTGTGAATCCGCTGCACGACTTGCACTTTCCTCCCCCCTCGAGATGGGAGGTGATTGATGACTCATGGAGAAAGACTAATGGGAATGCAGTCCAGGATATACATATTTTATAAAAGAGCAATCTTTCATGTAATAGCAAATGTTGTGAGTCAGTAGCTCAGCTCACAAGCAAGTGTTGTTGTATTGCAGAAAGGATTTAGAATATAATGTAGAGTAACACCAAATGCTATTCTGAATATTCTGGCTCTTGTAGGTGTGTAGATTTTGATCAGTGCTTTTCCTCTGCAATTTCAAGTATGGCGACATTAACTCGCAGTAAACAACAAAAACACCTCAGCCACTCCAAAACATTTTTCATTTTCAGATCAGCTAGCGATACGATTACAGTGTCACACTACTAGACTAGATCTTGCGATGCTATCGTAGGGATAAAATCTTTCCAAGTTTATACAGAGAGACAGAAATTAACAGCTTCTGTGGTCTTGCTGAAGACTCCAGCAGCACATTTGTCCATCATGACACTCACAGACCCACACAATGAAAACAATACGAGCATCGCTGCTGTTGTTATGGCTGGTATGGAACACATAGGCAAGGATGGTTAGCGTCTCTGTAATTCTTATGAGAGTCAAATGACGTACACTCAAGAACAAAGGTCGATGAGTGTGTATCTGAGACACATGATACTGAAAGTTAACAAATCTTAAACCCAACCTTAAACTAAACCTTGGATCCAATTCTTAAAGAGCCTTAAAAGAAATAATGACATCTCCACATTCTAAAAAAACATCCTCAGGTTTCAAAAACTTGAAGTGGCTCATAAAGATAGACATAGAAATGCAACCACACTGACGGACAAACAGACAAAGATCAAGTCCAGAATAAATGATGTTACATCCGGAAGTTTTGTAACTCTACATGTTATAACAAATATGCCACAAGCTTATTTCTCTCAGTTACTCTAGACAAGTCTTTTGAATTCTTTATTCGTACAACTTTGAGAAAACGTATCACACTGATGACAGAAGAGGGTACAGAGTCTAAAAAGAGGATGTGCAACACTCTGCAACAGAGTGACTTTAGTTTGGATTGCATTGCCAAAGCTCAAATCCCACCAGGAGGCTGTACCTGAGGCTGCTGTGTCTCATTGTGCTGTGAATGCTTTCACTGTGTTGCATCCTAAACAGAGGGTTCATAAAAACTCACTGCAACTTATAAAATGTGAATACGACAGAGATGTTTTTGGATTGCAGAACGCTGATTGCAGAGTGTAGTTGCACTTCCCAACTGAGAGAAGAAATTAAGAGGTATTTCTGCCAGATTCTCCCTGCAGTTCTTCCATTACAGTTATTGCCAACCAGAACATGGGGGGATACGTTTCAAATTCCCCCAAATGTTGTGTATGCTTTATGTCACCATATTTCAATCTGTGTCTCGGGTCTTTCTCCCTGCTAGATGTGTATTCTGCAGCCCAGACTCCCAGTCCATCCATCATGAACACACTGCGGGGGGGTGATGTCTATTTTCACATGTTCCTGCATTCATTCCCAGGCCAGGAGCATTTCAGACGGAAGGAAATTGCCTGTGGAATGGAGTCATTTCTTGCCCTTTATTCAGTTCTAGATGATAAACTGCACGATGATGACATACTATATTGATTCCCTCGGAAAAAGAGTTTATTAATTCTTTATTATTTTGAGACAAGGTTAAATATCGGGGTCAAAACAGCAGCCTCTAGGAGACTGGATTCTTTACTGAACAGGAAGACCGCCAAAGGCTCTGGACTTCTTTCTGTGTAATAATTGTAAAATCGAACGTAGCATTGCCCACATGAATTGTGATCTGAAAAAATCCATAGATCTGGTCCTGAAGTGGGGGTGTCCTGCAGTTATCATCCAAAAGTTTTTGGTCTGTAAGACCAGAGTTGGTTTAGGATTGGTCTTGTCCATCATTGCTATTGTTAATTCTCTCCAAATCTACATTACAGTGTCCAATAAATCATGCAGTGCCAAAGTATGGTTCCTAAAGCAAGTTCAGCAGCACTTAAGTAAGGTCGAACAAAAGAAGTCAGGCAGTTTGCTAAACGATACATGTATTGTATTTTTCTTAATTTAAGCCAAATAGTACGCCGGCGCATTAGTATGTGGGAGGAAAATAGACGTAAACTGACAGAAATAACTACAAAGAGATGCAAAACAGACACAAAAATAACCACAAAGACACTCAAAACAACAACAAAGAGACTGAAGATGACTACAAAGTTACACAAAACAACTACAAGTCACATAATAGCTGCAAAGAGATTTAAGTAGACCACTATGTAACACAAAACAACCACAGCGAGTTTCAAAATGACTACACATTTCTAAGCAAAACAGAATCACGTAGAGTTAATCTAGCAACAACTATACCCAAAACAACTATGAAAAGAGGCTTAGAAAAGCATATCGTGTTTTTCTCAAATGTAGGAGCAGTAGTGGGGGCTTTTAGCATGCATGTCCCAGGGGCCCCATCATCTCACTCATAAAGAAAGCACTTTCCTGCTCTTACCTTTCTGTAGACGATCATGTTGGGGGAGTCGTCGTCTGGGTCGACCATGCTCATGGACCTCATGGAGAGCAGAGGTCTGGTCGGGGTGGTGTGGACGCTCTCCTTCGGTTCTTCTTCAGACCCTTCGTCGGCCTCCGTCTCCTCCACAGAGGTCGGCTGCTCCTCCTGCTCCTCTTCCTCCTCCTGCTGCTGCTGCTGCTGCTGCTGAGGTGCTTCAGCCATCGTTACCTTTCAGTCTTCTTCTCCTGCGTGAAGTTATCCTCTCTTCTTTGCCTGCGTCAGTCTCTCTCTTCCACCGTTCTTTATTTCCTTTGTGCTGTCTCCACAGAGTAGAAGCTGCTGTTAGGAGAAAAAAAATGAATTAGACATTGACTCACTACTGGCTCCAGTCATCCATCTCTCTCTTCTTTTTGTCGTCTGTCAGCAGGAAGAGGATGGATGAAATTGAGGCCTCATAAATTCTCTTTTTTAGTTTCCTCTGTTATCTCTTTTCTGCAATTCTTCGAGCTCCACTGTCCCATGAGATTGAAGAGACAGGAGAACAGAGGACATCAAGTCCACTTTCTGCCTTTCTTTGCAGCTTGTCGATCATTTTGACTTTTTAAAGAACATAGAAGAACATTAACTGCTTATTCTCGATTAAAGATTGGGATTTTATGAATAGTAAACATTTGTTTTACAAGAAGGAACATAACAAAATGCAATGAATCATGCTTGTTTTATATGTATCCTTTATAATATAATTGAAAAAGGGAAATCTGAGATACATGCATCTTAACTCATTGACTTTTTTTTCTCATTTGTATGAAATACCTATTCAGTAGTTTTTGCTTATTCATTATTTTTCCTGATTTGGTTGAATTTCTCCATGGCACAACACGTTTAAAATCGGGTCAATTTGTTTATTTTTAATTAGAGAGACAACAATTTATATGTTTTCATAAACTTGGAAATTCAATTCAATCGTTGACTGTTTGCCATTGGTTGGATTTGACCTTAAGAAATATACTAAAAATATTATATACTAAATTAAAGGGTATTTAAAATAAATGAAAATCTCCAAAGAAAACGTAAATTATTTTAAAACTAAAAGTGGAGAAACAAAGCTTTACATATATATTTCTGATTACCAAAGCATAGAGTCAATCTCCTTTGAGTATAACAGTAAGAGAAACCAATGACACCAGCAACATATGACCCCGTTCTGCACATGCACTCACCAATAACTCAGGGCTGTCTGGCTCTTTTTCTGATGAAAACTGTCAGAATATTGACACCTGAGGACAGATGAGCTGAGAGGATAAACATCAACAAAGGAGAAGAAGAAACTCTGGACTCTACTTTCCTTCATCCATCCAGGACTTTCTGCTTATCAAACTACATCCCAATTTATTTCATTCCGACCATAACAGGGATCAGTTATCTCTCCGCTTGGGTCATCCTAAATAAAATACACAACTTCCTTTCACTCATTCATTAAGACAGACTCATCTCCAGCCAGCTGCTTCCTTACTGAATGAATGCAGCACCATGACAAGGCAAAACAAGGCTGAATTGTGAAAAATAATTGTTGGAGATCGTTTGATTTTTGCTGCAATTCCTTTACTTGGTCCACACTAATAAATGATCTACAATCAGTTTGTTGGAATTGCATCTAAAATCAATTGTAATTGATTGAGCGCATTGTCAATCACATCTCCATTTACACAATATATCTCTATTGTATTCCACTTTAAATGATTTATCGCTTTAAGCTTCTTCTAGTGCAAACAAAGAGGGAGCAAATGAAAGACTAAGGTATGCTGCTGGCTTACATGATCTCATTTTCAATTCAGTATAGCTGTGACTTAATTGCAAGTCAATTATTCCTCCACACCCTGGCAATCACAGCCTGCTGTCTTGATTCAAGGTTAAAGTAAAAAAACAAGATACTCACAATAGAAATGTGTGAGGAACAAAAAGCTCTGCTCCATTGTTGGACCTTCACAAAGCAAATGTTTGGTAAAAGGGATCCACAAGCATTTAACAACATCAATGGAGAGCACCTGTGCAATTGGCATGCAAGTGCTCATGGGAAATGCAGTTCACATGAATAGTTCTGGAGGCTAAAGAGTGTAAAAAGAAACAAACAACTCTTACTGTGTTACCCTGTTGATAGTCTTCATGCTAAGCCTACTTATGCAGCTGCTGGCTGTAACTTTATATGCATCATTGAGACAAAAGTGGTATTAACCCTCTCATCAAACTCCTGACAATAAAACAAATAAGACGGTAAGCAGAGGATTACAACTGCCCTGGCTCTGTCAAAATAACTTGACACAGTTATAAAACAAAACAATATTTGAGATTTTACCGGCTGTTTTTGTTTGCCCTCTAACATTGACAGAGACACAAATATTAATCTATTCTGGCATATTGCCCCCCCCCCCCCCATACACTCACTACACATTATTTTACATGACACTTTGTTGTTATTTACAGTTATTGAACATGACTAAATCTATGTTTGATGGCAACACAACATGCTTCACTTTTCCAAACTATTTCCCAATGCTAGCGTGCTTCAACTCAAAGTAGAGCATCACTTTGTCTTTTCTGTGATGCAAATAGTGTTTGTGTGTGTGTGTGTGTGTGTGTGTGTGTGTGTGTGTGTGTGTGTGTGTGTGTGTGTGTGTGTGTGTGTGTGTGTGTGTGTGTGTGTGTGTGTGTGTGTGTGTGTGTGTGTGTGTGTGTGTGTGTGTGTGTCTTTGCTATTGGCACAGGCATTAAGCTCCATGTCAACCAGCTCTTTAGATCAATATTCCCATCAGCCAGCTGTTTGTGGTGGGTAACATACAAACAGTATGTGTGTGTGTGTTTTTAGCCTCAGAGAACATGCAGCATGTGTTGGAAAATCCGAGTGGGAGAAAAGTTTAATGCATTTCTGAATAAATGACTTTCAACTCACAGCCTTCATTATAGGAGCACCATCTGCTTAGCATGTATTCCAACTCGGAATAAATAGAAATGCCTGATTTGTTTCTCAGTAGGGCTTAACTTCACAGTCACTTTGCTATACACACTGCTTCTGGGGTCACATGTAGCAGGCCTGGGATCAATAACTCCAACATTCGCTCTGACTCTTTGTTTTGCATTTAAATGAGATGTTCAGGGTGAACACACTCCTCCGATCACAAAACGATTCAGTGATTCTCTGATGAGATTCTACTCTCATGATAAATAACTCCTTTAGGTGTGGTCACCTTGAGAGGAAGCTAGAGGGGATCAAGTTCTTCTTCTTTTTTTACCCAGAAAGCCAAGCAGTTTGTCTTCAATCAGGATACACACGGAGGTACTGAAGGATTCACAGAAAGAAAATAATACTTTTTTTTTTCTAAATTAAACTGATTAAGCGTCTTTCTTCTCCTCTCATGCTGTGTTGACAGGAAGTACATGCAAAGTGAGACTTCTCGCTGTGTCCCTGTGGACCCTCCACAATGCAGCTCACACCTAAAGTTTTTTTCAAGCCCCCTCCCCCATCCTTTACTCCAGGCGAGAGGATGCCTGAATGTTTTGCGCTGAGGGCTGGTTGTAAAATACCATCAATCCAGCAGGAAGCCATCTTTTATGCACAAGGAGGGATAATGATAAAGGCACCACCCAATGGGTGTGAAACCAAAAACTAGTAGAGTTGTATACTTTGTGTAGCCACTTAAAAATGACCAGAAAAGACTGCAGGATCGTAGAGAAGAAAAAAAGGACTAAACTTGACATGGCCAAAAATGTACCTGAGACTTGGACCAGATTATTTGAGACACACATCTCATATATTATGCTAAACCTCTCTCTCTCTCTCTCTCTCTCTCTCTCTCTCTCTCTCTCTCACACACTCTCTCTCTCTCTCTCACACACACACACACACACACACACACACACACACACACACACACACACACACACACACTTGTATGTTCCTTTTCATGCCCAGTTGCTGACTGTAGTATGCCCATTATCACCCAAGTAGTGAACACTCAGATTCGTCCCTCGAATACACACTATGACACACACACACACACACACACACACACACACACACACACACACACACACACACACACACACACACACACACACACACACACACACAATAACACACACAAACAAACACACACACCTTCATTTCAAACGCTGAGCCCTCTGAGTGTCACTTAACCAAGCAGCCAAATGCACGCTCCTTTCAATCACAGGTGGGATTAACATCATCACACATGCACGCACAGCCCTGCGCGCGCACAAACACACACACACACGCGCACACACACCTACTACATGTACACAGTACCGTAACATCCCACATTGATCCAGCTCCTCTCTGAGAGTAACACCACAGCACTGACAGTACCAACACGTTAACGCGCGAAACTAAACATAATCGTTAAAAAACGCTCCTCTCTATATCTTAATTCATTATTAATTAATGTATCACTTCGCTGCTGCTATCCTTGGTCCCCTTCGTCCCCTCTTCCTTACCTGAGCGCTGGCTTCTCTCTCCGAGCTCCGAAGCCAAAAAACCGGCTTCACCCGAGAGCTGCTGCACCGAGAGCGAGAGAGAGAGAGAGACAGAGAGAGAGAGATGTGGATGCTGCTCTCTCTATCACTAACATGCAGTGTGTGTGTGTGTGTGTGTGTGTGTGTGTGTGTGTGTGTGTGTGTGTGTGTGTGTGTGTGTGTGTGTGTGTGTGTGTGTGTGTGTGTGTGTGTGTGTGTGTGTGTGTGCAGTCATGGTAAGTAATCAAGAACATTTGCTCAAGTATTGTACTTTTTTTGACATTTTACTTGAGTATTTTCACATTAGAGCTACTTTATACTTCTACTATGTTACATTTCAGATGCACATATCTTCCTTTTGTATGAGTTATGTTTTCCAAATAGTCCCTAATCAAAATTGAACTGGGATTTTTCCGCACATTTGACCTTCATCCAATCATTTTAAATGAAGAAACAACCTTTTTGTCCATCCGTTCGTCACTATCAAAAGGCTCCTATGTGAGATCTCAAATGGGTGGCTATCTATAAATCGCTTTCCTTAAGTCTACTTAATTTAAAGGGTTGACTCCAAAGTATTTTCCAAGTAAATCTTCTCCTTTCTCATTATCTTGTTTTAGTCTTACTTGAATGAAAACTAAATCAAAAACGAATCGAATGAATGCGAGGTGGACAGGGGTGTTGGAAAATGAAGTTTCCCAGCACAAAGTTTGAAGCACTGTTTCAGTCAGTACCTTTAGTAAAGGTTGCATAATGAAAGGAGTTATTATCTCTGGATGGCAAAGTCATTTTCTAAAGATAATGAGTTTGTCATTCAATTAGATAAAAAGAAAGATTCCTTGGTTGAGATAACAACAAAATGAACCTGGTACCAACTTGAGATGATTAATTAATTATCCTGAGATAAGGAGAAACATCAACCTTCACCAAATTCTCTATGTGGGTTTTATATTGGAAATTAATAGAGAAAATCAATTTAAATCTGTGGAACAAATGCACCTACAAACTTCATAATATCCACTGAATGGTACATGTTTAGGATTCTTCTCCTTATGCAACAAAACCAATAAACATCTCAACTAAAATGTGTCTTCTTCCTTTAACTTTTCCCCACATTCACCTCTTCCTCTGTTCCTCGCTGAGTCTAAAATCCCCTTATTTCTCATGTTTAACATCTGCGAGGCGGCACTGAAACTCTGAACGTTTGGCCGCATACTGAAGCACATCAGAGCATCTGATGCAATGATGTACTGAGGGAGGAAACTGGGTACTTAGTGTAGTTAGAGGGGCTTACACTCCTCCCTACACTGTTCTGTGAGTGGATTCAACCACAGCTCACATTAAGCATGTCAACCCACAGCATGCTGACTGAGGTTTGGGTGGTTAATTTCACTGCTGCTGACTGGATACTAAAAATATTTGCTGCCCTAATTTAAGTCAACATAACAGGGACACAGAGAGGGATGACAGCACGCTTCGAAAGCTTCAAAAGGCAGTTGTCTCATTTTTCATTCTCACTTTTATCTGATGTTAAATGTTCAAAATGGAAAAATGAGTATCAGCTTGGATAAGCTCACAGATCAATACGTGCACTTACCAGCTAACTGTCGTCAAAACAACCTTGATACTAATGGAGCACTCTGGTCTGACAGATTGACATTAACACACACACACACACACACACACACACACACACACACACACACACACACACACACACACACACACACACACACACACACACACACACACACACACACACACACACACACACACAAGCAAGTATGCACACGCACAACATGTATACTACAGTCTCCAATCTGGACCAACTGAATTATTGAGCATCAGTAAACAGGAAGAGAAGATCCCACTGGGAAGTGTGTGTGTGTGTGTGTGTGTGTGTGTGTGTGTGTGTGTGTGTGTGTGTGTGTGTGTGTGTGTGTGTGTGTGTGTGTGTGTGTGTGTGTGTGTGTGTGTGTGGAAGGGAGTTGCCCCACATTTGATGCTTTTTTTATTGCCTACTCGTCTCAGGACATGAACTCACACATTCACAAATTCAAATGGTAAGCTACTCATAAAATAATATACACATATCTCATATAAATAAGGATAGCCTGTAACATTAAAAGTTGGAAACTAAATTCTGTATTTAATGCTTAGATGGTAAGCTTACTATCTCAGTATTTGACATCATTGAAAGTACGTTATCCCTACATCTGATTTCTTTGGATATCTGCAGTTCCATTTGTGCGTTGGTCAGTAGACTAGTATACTCTCGACTGTTAATGTGAGAAAGATTAGACGCCTGAAATAAGCCTCTCATCATCTGTATGAACCATGTTGTGATACAAATCAATATTGTGCATCATCTATCTGACTCTCTCTGAACTTCTGCATGTGCATAAGAACATCTGCACTGAGATAAAGTGAAGAATTTCTTTGTCACGTTTCTGCTGCTACTGGGTGGTGGTGCAGATACAGAACGGGCAAAGTAGCCCAGATGCCCTTCTCCCTGGCTCTTTCCTCTGCCTCCTGCTGGGGGATCCCGAGGCGTTTCCAGGCCAGATGGGATGTATAATCCCTCAGTGTGTTCTGGGTCTGCCCCAAGGAAATCCTTCCAGTTGGATGTGCCTTCACAGGCGTCCTGCAGCACCCAAACCATTTGAACTGGCGCCTTTTTGAAGCAAAGAGCATAAAAAAGTCATCTCAGCTGCTCATGTAGTTGCGTGCTACACAAAGATCATGACCTAAATCTAGAGGAAAGTGCAGAATTAGGATGAAAAAGTAAAGAGAGTGATGTGTCAGGAGAGTGAACTCTATCCAACAAATGAAGAGGTGTCCAACAGGAGTTTTGGATGGTTTTATACCTCTGTTTTCTACCAAAATAAAACAATTATTTGACAGTTGCTTCAAATTAAAACACAAAGAAAGCATTTTAAATGATTCCTGTATCAAGGTTTTCAATGACTTTTTCATAAAGTCTTTGTTAATAGGCAAAAAAGAGCTTTTCACAAGGCTTCATCTTACAAAAGGTCACCTAGGTGGAGATGCATGTCTCATTAGGACAGTATCTTGAACACACACACAGTCATCAGAGACAGTGATGCATGCAGACAGTGTAAAATGGACGGATAGCAAGCATGAAGGGACTGTTTGCATCTGGAATAACAGCGAATCAAAAAGCTGTGCCTCTGAAGAACAAAAACACCTCGACTTTCTCTGACTCTTTCCTTGAGTGCCTGATAAGAGCGGAGAGCAGAGACATGAAGGCGTCGTGTGTGGGCTGCTGGAGAGCGTGGGATAAAAGCTTCAAGGGTCCACACACACCGACACAACACAAGAGAAAGAAAAGGGGATGACTGCACGTTGCCGGTTATTCTTTATTTTCTCCAGTCACATGGCAGCAGAGAAGAAATGAGATGAAGTCATGTTAGAATAAAAGTTGACAATCTTCTTCTAGTCTCACATCAATATCTCGAGTAAACATGTTGTGTGCGCTATCAAAGTGTAATCTCCAAAGGCTTACAGCGATGCCACTATTTGCAGAGCTTTTACAGCAAGTTATTCTCAGGGTTAATGGTGTTTTCGGTTCATTTATTGTGGCTTTTCTAGGTCTTGTTGTTTCTATCACTGATTGTGGTACTAAAGTCAGCATTTCTAATTCAACAATTTACAGTTTCATACTTTAAAACGATAACTTGTTCAAATTGGAGTAACTAAGGTAAAGAAAGATACTTTTTGGGGATATTTTATTCACTATTTTAACTTCAACATGACAACTCTGCCGCTCTCTACAAGAAGGGACAGAGCAGACTCTTTCTGCTGAGGAGACTGAGGTCTTTCGGGGTGCAGGGGGCAATCCTCCAGACTTTCTTGGACTCTGTGGTGGCATCGGCCATCTTCTATGGTGTGGTCTGCTGGGGCAGCAGCATCACGGCTGCTGACAGGAAGAGACTGAACAGACTGATAAGGAAGGCCAGCTCTGTCCTGGGGAGTCCTCTGGACACTGTGGAGGTGGTGGGAGACAGGAGAATGGCAGCCAAGCTGTCCTACCTGCTGGACAGTGTGTCCCATCACCTCCAGGACACCCTGTCTGCACTGTGCAGCTCCTTCAGTGACAGGCTGCTGCACCCGCGGTGTCTCACGGAGAGATACCGCAGGTCCTTCCTTCCTGTCAGACTGTACAACCAGCAAATTAAAATGTCCCCACTGTGGGACCAATAAAGGGATTCTGATTCTGATTTATTTCTGTCCATTTGTGTGTTTTATAAGGTTGGCTATCTCTACAGACTCAATTATCTTATCTGAGATCAATAAAGTATGTCTAATCCAGTCTAGTAGATAGAGTCTTGCAGTGGTATGTGTTTTGATACTTATTTGATTCTCAAAAGCTTATGGATGACTTCATCAATTATAAAGATGTGTGACAGACAATGGCCATAGAATCAAATCTAAACTGTTTGGGGAAATCTTGCAGGATTTGTCCCTTTAAAAACTCTTGAGCAAGATATTTCCTGTTGTCTGTATTCATGGCTATTAGCACAGGACAGCCCTCACACAGACAACTTCAACATGTTCAAACCCAAAAGAAGACATTTAGCTCTGTGCCAATGCACTCTTAAAGGCTAAAAGTGAACTAGAAGTCTCCATCTCTCTCTGATCAGACTTTGATTCGGGCTTCACACACTTCCCTCTGTAGCCAAACCTTGAAAGGAGCCCCAGGTGATTCAGCCCACACATTTTCCACCTGTAGCAAAGATGACTAATGTGTAGCCTCCTCCGCAGTGAAGCTCTCCTCCTCTGCACCCAGACTGCAGTCACCGCCGCCTCACACATCCCTGAACCTTCGCTGCAGGTGGACACAGTGCGGCAGGCACAGGGCAAACCAGGTCACAAACAAACAAACAAACAAACAAACAAACACGTCCCATCAGATTTCTCTCGACTGTTTTTTTCTCAGGCAGATGTTTATCCTTTTTTTGTACTTACACTATGTCAGTATGGCAGAGTATATACACATTAAATACATTTGTTTTGTATTGGCACAGAAAACACCAACATCTTTTTTGTACTTATAATAACAGAGCAAGGATGTTTCACTCTGTGGAAATCTACTTTGGGATTATATCTACTCTCTATTCCTGTCAGAACACAAATTGTAAGCACCCAAGGTCATTATTGTTGGTGGAAATACTATTTGGACAAATTAAACAAAATTCAAGGTACATTTACTCGTTTTTTTTCAACTGTATAGCACTAAATTGAGTTTCCTCAGATGGATTGATGGACATGTCAGTAGCTTTCATCCACTGCACTGCACTTTTAGGACATCTGGACGCTGATATCCAGTCAAACAGCGACGCAGTGTAGCAAGAGAGTAAGTCAGGCTGAGCTTTTGAAAAAAATAATGCTGGATTATGTTATTTTCATTTCTAATTATAATATTTCAGCATTCTCAGCAGCTACTGGTTTATGAAGAGCACACAGGACAGAGAGGAGGTGTGTGTCTCCGGCTGTGAGGGCAGTTAAAGTGCAATCAGGTGAATCAGAGAGATCAGGAACAATGGGAGCCTGAAGCGAACACAGTCCTAGTCCCAGACTTGCACCCTCTGATCACTCTCCGGTTACTCACAGCTCAACAGTGTCAGACTGATGCTCTGCACGGAAAATAAAGAAAACCCACTTACATATGAGAAGAACCAGTATGACAAATGATATTATTGTTGTTCACCATGAGAGGCTGGACACATGAAAAATAATTCAGGTTCAGAAACTCAAAAAAACAGCTGATTTTTAAAAAAAAATTCATTTGCTTCATATTTATCTTTAATGGCAATTTAGTTGTCTCAATTATGGATTCTTCAGAAGCAAAAATATATATATTTAAAATACCATCATGTTATACATACAATTAAATACATGAATATCTTTAATATTTTATCCATTTAAAAATAAATAATGGTTTACTTTACTCCAGCATATCACTACAAACTACAGTATGTGTAATTACATTTATCACTATCCCGCTAACTATTTTAGTTTGTATCTTTATTCTGTACTCAAAAGTTAGCGATAGTATAATTAAAAGCTGAAAGCAGTAGAGAGGAGAAACACACAGGAGGCAAAAACTCCACAAATTGATACGGCATTTATTTATTTCAGAAACTTTAATACTGTGATCACTGCAAATGTCTTTTTCATACCTTTACATTTTACAAAGACAATGGATCCGGGATGTAAACAGTACTTCTAATTCTATCAAACGTTTGGTCCTCTTGAAGGTTGTTCAGAGCCGACCGCTTTACGGGTTAGTTTGTTCTCCCAACAACACGAATCAGCTTTGGGAAACCTTCCTGCAATCGCCGAGCTCTCAGGCAGAAAATCAGCATCCCTACAGAGTAAACAACATCCAGCCGGCTCTTGTCTGATCAGTGACGCTCGAAGAAGAGAAGGGCACACATTTTTTCTGGAGTGAATAAAGTCAAGCATCTTCCTCTGCTTGTCAGCTGGCAGGAAAACTACGGAGCAACACCAAGACACGACGGCACAGGAATGGATAGATTCACCCTTCTCGTCTTCACCACCCTTTTTTATAAAACACTGTGCAAAGATTCTTAAAAACAAATTACAAAATGGAACATTTGAACATTCACATTTCCCTCTGAAAAGCACCGAAAACAAAGCGAACAGAACAAAATATGCAGCTGGAGTAACTGTTTATGTCTTTGTATAAGGTGGACAAATGTATAACATCCGACTCGATGCACACTTTTAAAGATGCGAGCAAAACATCTGCACTGCACAGTTCGTCATGTGGCCATACTTCATTTAAGATACAAAAAACTAGAGCACTTTCCATGTACAATAAAATACCAAACATTACCTATGAGTCAAGATTTAAGCAAACTGCAGTTCTGAGCAATTCAGAACTTCCACCTATATATATATATCTCGTGTTATATTTTGTGTATATTTTTAAGGATTTCACATTATTGGATGACTACTAGACTGCTTTTCACAACTGGCCGACTTGTTAACCTGTTAAAACAACCAAATAATATCACCAAGCAAAACTATTGGGACGTTTTTATGTAATCCACACAGATTTAGATGAGATTCCTAAAACAGAACCGTCTTTTTGTAACTCACATCCCTGCTAATGTGCAGAGCTGAATGTAAACATCACATTTCTTTAGGCTCGTTTATGTTCTCTTTACATTCAGACCGGGCGCCGTTCTGGGTTTAATTGCATCGATTTAAGACACAAATTTACTTTAAGAGATCCAAATGTTTGATAGCAAAGGACAGGGAAGGATTTAAGGCCTTTACACCACGTTTGTGATCAGCATTTCCAACATGGATGCTCGAGTTACCACAGCAGGCAGGAAAACAGCTCTGTGGCTCGGGGTGTAAGTGGCTTTGTGATTTAGGGTTTAACATTTCTTTCAATACACTCTTATTACAGGGCCAGCTGCCCTGAAAGATATACTGCATGTAGCTGAATGCAAAGGCACACACACACCGTCACATTTCCATACACTTCACACACACTCGTCCCTGCGTCTGGAGGCTGGCCCACCTGATTGTGTTCGGTAGAAATATTCATAAGAAGAGAAGAGAAAGCCTCAGACATTTATGAGGTCTACAACTGTGAGTATGAAGCTGATTAAAACAAATACTGTGTTTATTTTTCAGGATGAAAAGCTTTTCCCTTTCATCTGTTCCCCAGGTGCTGTTTCAAAGGCACGTCCCCCGCTCTGAGAAAATGACCAAAATAAGTGAGTGTAGGCACGGCTGGATGGACTGATGTACATTCACACAACGACACACACACACTGCCACTGGTCCAGCAGCTCCGTTTCATCAGGGGGCTTTGTAACCTCACCATAGACACACTTTTTTGTTAATTTACTTTCCCTACAAATACTGAACCTGAGGAAAACTATAGATGTTAAAAAGTAAAACACACCTACACACACACACCTAATGTTTGCCCTCTTTTATCTAAAAAAAAAATCCACCTTTGATTGTCTGTCAAAGCTGGCGTTTTTCTTCCTGTTCTGCGTGTGTGTGGCCTCCCGGTGTCTGATTGTTGGAGAGGCGTGGGAAAACTACAGAGTGACTGGCGGCACATTTAATAATCATGACATTTCCACTGGTCATCACTAGAGGGCACTGTAAGCAACACGACAGCAGGCTCGGGCACCACGAAACACAACATAACACAGAATAAAAAGCATATAATCAGAGAAAGAAAGCCATTTAAATAATATAGCTAGTGACCGTTTTTCTTGAGGAACTAAACACTGTTGTCTGTTGTACTTTGACGAATAGAACAACTTATTTATTGGAATTATAATACAATGAAATAAATTAACATAGGGGGAAAAAAGTCCACTCTTACTTTTCCCTCCCAAAAAAATGTCTCTGTCATTACTGGCTCTCTGTATTCCAGGTGGGACGCTCCCCCCTGTCCTTTTTCCTAAAGCAGGATGTCTTTAAGGGAGAAGATGGAGGCTCTTGTGCAGCAGAGTCTTTAACCTTTAAAATATATTTTCCCACATCGAGCAAAATCTCCCTTATTTTTTATGAGAGGAGTCCTGACTTCTTCCTATTGCTTTTAAAAGACACATACAATTTGGATGGACCAAAGCACTCTGGATTTCAGTCATGTTTAATGGCACCACTTGCCGATGGCTTATAAATATACTCCTCCTTCAGGTGTGAGATTGTGCTGTAGAGACAGACAGGATGCAGTAATCCAGATCTGAGGGTAAAAGAGAAATGAAAAATGCTGTACAAATCCATGTTTCCCTCGCGTTCAGGGGCGACCTGCTTCCACGATGACCCTTCGGTGGTCAGAAGCTTCAAGGAGAGGAGACTTATTGAAACTTCACTTACATGTGAAGGAAATAAAACACTCTCCTATGTCCTGTCTTGAGGCTTCGGATTCATTACAGGTGTTACAGCAAACTCCAGCTGGCAGATTTGTTGCGTACCTGTCGGACTCTCCGTGGCAGAGACGTCTTTCTCTTAAGTCACATGGATGTCTCTGCAACCCTCTCATCACCTCTCAGAGAAGAGGGCTGGAGAAAGGATTCGAAAAAAGATTAAAAAGCCAGATTTCTACTGCGGCTAGGTACTGCCTCTAAAAAGAGAAGCACATCCAGTGAGAAAGCATGTCGGGGGGAGTCCACATCAGGAGGAGGTAAGGCTGACCTCTTCAGAAGGAGAAGGAGGAAAAGGAGCTTCCCGTTTGTTGGCATTTTTATAAAATGATTTTGGCACAGCATATTCTCTGGTCCCGTCGGAGACAATGGACAGTCCTTCATATTTACTTATTCTCGAGTCTCATCCTGAGAAGTGTGGAGAGGGAGGCCGATGATGTTTGAAGCCAAAGAAAGATCACGTCCAGGTTCGTGTGCACAGCCCCCGCCCCCCCCCCTCTGCGTCTCTATGTGGATGTATGCATTTGTTTGCGTGCGTGCGAGAGTCAAAGTGTGCAGGGCGGGGTCAGTTCATGTCGATGGTATTGAAGACCCACTCTGTGAACTTCTTCAGCTTGGTGGCGGATGTCTGCGACTCCTCCTGCAGCCTCTGGTTGTCCTCCCACAGCCTCTTGATCTGACCCTGGAGTCTCAGCTTTTCCTCACGCTCCTGGGGAGACAGGAAGGGGGAAATTAATACAATTGAAGCAAATTTTAAGCAGTTAACTTTATAAAAAAACAATTGCAGTTACTGAAATTAGTCTTATGAATCAAATCATTGAACAATTAAGAGTCAACATTATCACCCTACTCTGTGCAAATATAGTTCTGCTTCTGGCTTCATGGTGGTTGAATGAAGTGTAGCACACTAGTTTCCCAGTTCAAGCTGTTTGTTTTTCCTTTGCTGAGGGGAGGGTTGAAAAGGACAGCGGGTGTTGTATTCTGTATAGACTGTAAAACCCCCGGAGGCTAAATGGTGATTTGTGATAATAGTAAATAAAATCTGGCTTGACTTGAATTTCCTGGTGTCGAACTGATCTACCGCTAACAACATAAAAAATGCAGACAGCTTAATGCTTCCCAGTATTTCAAAGACAGCAGAGAATTTACTGAGAATTGCGTCAGGAATAAATCGCAATCAGAGACGGAAAGTGTCCACTTTTTAGAGGTCAAAGTAGTTAAGAGGCAACATCGTCTGCAACTAGCAGCTCGAAAACATCAGACCTTTAGGAACAACAGAGAGATACAGCAGGTGTGACCTTCAGCTTCACTCCTTTGGCTAAAAACTGGATGAATTAAAATAATTCACTGCAGCTGCTTTTATTAATAGGATTTCGTGTAAATATCCCCTCTGGGAAGGTCTCTCCTGAAATGTACATGAATGAAACAACATATTTAAAGCTTAAATGAAGCGTCGAAAATAAGAACGAATTGTTTGAGACTGGAGAGTTAGCCTGGACGATCAAAGGGAGGTGAAACGCATCACACACACATGTCGAAAGTCCCTTTTTACTCTGGACACAGTGATGGAAAGTAATGGATAGTTGTGATCTGAACAAGACAGTATGAGTAGATGGGAAGTAATTTGGGTCAATTAGCTTTAATGATTCTGATATTAATGCAAGAGCAACATTAACTCATTGCACTCCTTCTGGTGAGTCCAGGGAAAGGTAACACCAATAAGCTGTAGAGCAGACACAAAATATCTATTTACACCCCCTGCTGCTCCCTGTTCCGCGCTATGCAAATAAACCGTTGCCTTTCATTCTTCATTCTTGCACTTCAATAGAGAAGCGGAGCCACAGAGGAAAGGTTGCACACATGCACACAAAGACACTCCATTAACTGCCAAAGAAAGACAAATCTGTACAAATGTTTATGTGCAGTAAATGCTTGTGTTTCCCCTCCACCTTCTTCAGGTCCTCCTGCAGCATCTTCACCATGGCCTCCAGCTTGGTCACCTTCCTCTCCAGCCCTATGTGACCCTCACTGTGGATGAGAGAGAGACACACACACACACAGAGGCCTTGATCATACTGCACACACTCTCCTGTTTATCTACTTATATCTTATGCACTTTTTCTAGTTTTATGCACAACTGCATTTCCTTGTACTGGTACTGACTGCGTGCAATGACAGCAATTTGATAATAATGAAGGAATTAAGACCCTAAAAGACGTGAATTTAATATCTATAATTTCAAAACAGGATAAACACCCATTAGGAAATGTGTCAAATTAATAAATAAAGTCTTCTTTTTTTGCATTAGTTTACTATGATAAGCTTAAGTACTGAAATATATTCTGTATTTTATTTAAAGTTATTTATTCTGAGTTTTATTTGGCTGCAGAGTGAACAAGCTGCAGTCCTGAGGCCACATGTTTTTCCCTGAATATTTCTCATATGTGTTTGGTGGTACCTGGACGAGGGCCGGGACAGAGGAGCCGGCTGCAGCTCTATGTGGGACTGTTGGGGGCTGGAGGCCCCGCTGCTCCGGTTGTTTGAGTCTCCAAACACATAACTTCTCTGGACTGGAATAAGAGAGGAATAAACAAAGGTGAAACCAAGTCACAGCTATTAATACAAAAGATAAGCAGCAGGTGAAGGCAGACGCTTAATAAAACGTGTCTTTCATTAAATAAAACACATTACTAAAGACAATGTGTGCTATTAATAGAATCCGGTAATACCGTAGTGGGGGTTTCTGTCTGTACTCTCAAACGTACTGGCCACGTCCACCAGGTGTGTCCACTCCAGGGGGCTGTCCCTGTCCTGAGAGGGGAGGGGCATCAGCTCCTGAGGGAGGGGGCCACGGTGACGCTCCACTAAATCCACCAATGATGTGTCAGATGCTGAAAGGTCACCTATAAACAGAGGGGAAGTTGTTGAAAGAACTAAATGTAAAATAACGTACTATATAGTAGATCCAGAACAAAAGTTATTACTATATTTTGTTCATGATCCAAAACAAACCACATGACTTACTGTGCATTATTAAACCTCCTTGGGTTGCACCGCTTTCACAACATAGATTCAATGGCCACAAATTACAGTCTTTTAAACAATGGTATGAGCACATCAAAACTGCTTTTGAAGTCAAAGGGCTGCAACTAATCATTATTTTCTTTATCAATCAATCTGCCGTGTATTTTATTGGTTCACAGATGAATCATTTGGGGTACATAAAGTCAGAAAATAGATATAAATGTCCCAGTTCCTAAAATCCAAGTTAATTAATCTAGATCTGTTGTTTTGTTAGTTTCAAACCCCAAAGAGTTAGTAGAAAAACTGGAAATTTCAGAATTCAAGTCACATCTTTTGCCAGTTTTGTGTGAAAAGACTACCGTAATTTCCGGACTATTGAGCGCACCTGAATATAAGCCGCACCAACTAAATTTTAGAAGAAAAAAAACTTTGTACATAAATGGGCCGCAACTGACTATAAGCCGCAGGTTTCCAGGTGTTGTAACATGAGATATTTACACAGAAAGACTTTGAACATTTTTAATTACCACTTTTTTCCAAACAGTGTCTGAATTGAACAGCCTCAGAATGGCTTCATCACACACTTTCTCAGTCTCTCTTTCGTTGTCTCGTTCTTGCGCTTCCTGCTAGAGCGCCGCCTCGTAGCCGTTAGCCCGTAAAAATATATAGATTAGCCGCATCGTTGTTTAAGCCGCAGGGTTCAAAGCGTGTGAAAAAAGTAGCGGCTTATAGTCCGGAAATTATGGTAATTATGATTATTATTATGATTACTTTTTGGTCAATATTCTTACCACTTATCACTAATTTAGTCAACTGTAACTGTGATTGGACTGCTATAACTACTTTTCCTCTTCTAGAAAGCAACACACGTACCGTGGAGTTTGACCCCCAGCTTATAGGAGGGCCGTCGGAGGGGAACACCGCGGGTGGTGGGTGAGCGCGGGAGGGTGGAGCAGCTGAAGAGGACGTCTGCTCCGAGCGTCGGTTCGGGCATCGAGTCCAACAGGGGGGGCAGGCGCTGGCCGCGATAGATGCTCTCGTCTGACAGGGTACGGTGCAGGGAGCGACGGTGGCTGAGAGGCTGGATCTGCTGGGGTTTCTGCCCGTGCTGCACAGGATGGAGGAGAGGGATGGGGTTTTTTATTGTAATATCATTATAATAAAGGATCCAAACACAAACATTATGTGGGTCAACACATTTTCTATTAGTGAGCTGAGTAAATCCACAGCTACGCCAGCAGACGTACCTTTTCCTTGTGTCTGCGTGGGGCTGGGGGGCTGTCAGGGGAATTGTGTCTCTTTATGTCTTCCTCCATAGTGGATTTGGCATGAGGCTGGGGCGAGTGCATATCCCGCAGAGAGGGCCTGGCTGCTGGGACGGGAACAACCTCCACTCCCCCCTCTCCTGGAGACTTCCTAATACACACACAGACAGACAAGGTTACTCGGATGTCCTCGGAAGACAAAAGAAAATTGCCATAAAACTATGAATGAAAACGACTTTCCCCTTTAATCAGGTTGAACTTTTTCTGTCACTATCATAACTTCCAAATATTCAGATGTGTTTTCAATTTAAACCCCAATTACCAGGGTACTTAAATAATGCTACTGTTTTTATGTAAGAAAAGTTAGTAAACATGTAAATATTTTAGATTTCTTTCCTTTTTTAAACTGTTGCTTTTAATCGGTTACAACCCAATCATTTCAGGACACAACAATCAGATCAAAAATGATACAACTGCCCTGTCCATGTGTTGCCCCTATATTGTAATAATAGCAGTCATAAATGATAAATATATGTGGTCATTCAGCCTCAACAGCAAATCAGGTCGTGCCAACAATGTAATATCCTCTTCAGCCACAAGGGGGGAATCAAGTCGTATGTATTTTCGACCAGAAGATATTTAGTGCAGTACAGTGATTAAGTCGTGTGGGTGGATAAGCAATGGGATCAATGCAGTGTTAGATAGCATCCCTACGATGAATTCTGTCACTGTAAAGCTAGCAATGTTCAATGTTATCCCTCCGATATGCATGCAGTGATGAAGAGTAGCACAGCAACACCGCATCAACACCTCTAACACGGACCCAACACCAGAGCAACATTATCAGCTTTACAAAAGCCCATATTGCTTGAGCATTGTTGAGAATACATTCCAGTTTATTATACAAGTCCTGGTGTTTATTTTCCCACACCCTGCAGGACATGCTAGGTAAACTGTTGCAAACCCTTGAGGAGAAACATGCTGGGAATGTTGAATGTTTGAGGGGCCACCTATTGGACCTTTGAGCAATTTATTATACACTTTCCACAAGCTGGTGGAAACATAAATGCAATACTGCTGTGTTTTAAGTTCAAACCCAGTGCTGAACAACAAATAAAGACCTACTTTATTGTCCACATTAGTTTTTTTTTTCACCATCCTTACTTGCGTGTGTCTCCAAAGTCGACAGAGTTGATGGTGGACCCGGGTTTCCTCCAGCCGATCAGGTACTTGGACTGGGCTCCCTGCCGGGGATAGAAGCTCTTGGGCCCCGGGGACGAGGAGGACTGGGATGAAGGAGAGGTTGTTGAAGAGGATGACTCGTCTCTCGGGGAGCTGTGGCCTGAGTGGCGGGAACTAATGGACACAGGAGGGGAACACAGGGGGGAGAAGGACAGGGGTTACTCATCATGGGAATGCACCAGGAATCAGAAAGAAAAGACCCTGATGGGAAATATACAGAAGTGAAATCCCAACCCTTATATATTTGTATGTTGTTTAGAGGAGACAACAGCTCCACCTTTACTAGCCGTAACGTTCAAGAAGTAACACATAAATGCATCCTATTTATACTCCAGTATTGCAATAATTATTATTTTGAAATAAGCTGTTTAGCATCATGAGTTCTTTTACTTTTGGTACTATAAGAACCCCCCCTCTTAATCCCTGCTCGGCCACTTTAGCAGAATACAAATGCATCTTAAATGGCGGACAGATGACGGGTCATGAACTGTAACTCTATCTGTGAATTAAGACTCAAACAGGAAGAGCGTGACGCTGGAGTTCCCCCGGCTGTGGACACCAGTTCAGCTGTGAAATGTCGGACACGTGTTCCACATTTCCTGAGGACTAATGTGGAAAGATAAATGGAGTAAAAAAAAATTGCTCCCGCACTTGGGTTTCCAGGAGAGACTTATTGAGAGGAAGGACTAGTGTGTGGGCCAAGAAATATTGGCTCGGGTAATGACTGTGGGAAACTTTCAGCTGAGGTCACGAAAATACTGCACACCTGTTTGTTTATTTGTTTGTTTGTCGGCAGGACAACAGAAAATACTAAATGCCCAATTTTTATGAAACTTGGTGGCAGGGTGTAGCCATGGGACGAGGAAAAGGGCAATTTTGGAGCAGATCGGAATCACATGGCAGACAGAAAATATGTTTTCTCATGGAAAGGGCCTCGGCAAAGGTCTGCACATGAATTGCTATTCACCTTTTTTTGTGTGAATCACATTTTACTTTTGGGCAGTGAAAATGTTTTCTCCTATTCATAACAAATGATCAGATGGCTGTAATTCAGTCTGACATCAGGCAGTGTAATGGTGGTCCTGTTGTGCTGAATGGAAGAGGGGAAATAGTTTTGTTTCTGATGTTCTTCAGCATATTTTTGTATTAAGTTTTAAGAACTTATTTCAAAACGTCACACTGATTGTGTTTGCCCTAAGCGTCTGATGCTCGGTACCTCAGCCTCAACCAATATAGTGCTTTTTTCAAGGTTAAAAGGTAAAGTAGAAGTAATGTAACCGAGCAGTTGGCTAGGTTTGCAATTTTTAGGCCTCAAGGGAGAATAATTCCTCCACAGGGTCTTTATAAAACACTGCTTCCCAACCTTTTGGCATGTAATCCTTAAAAGCAGAGCAATATATACCCATCACCACCATCTTCTGTTTATGTTTTTAGACCGTAAGCAGGTCATAAACAACTATTACTTTCAAGAAAAGGGAATAATTTGAGGAAAGTAAAAATAATTACGAAGCACAAATGATTTCCTTCTTCAGCCTAAACTTGTTTAAAATATCCCAAACTTGCAGCTCCATATAGAATATCACCCCTGGGTTTTCTACCCACAGACTGACCTGGAGTGTGACCCGGCTTCGCTCAGGCTGTAGGTGCTGCTGTCTCTAACCAGAAGGTGAGTGGGGGGGCTTCTGCCTGTCCCCTCCAGGCTCCTTTCCCCTGGAGGGCCCGGGGACTCTGCTGCAGCCGGAGACCTCTCCAGCATCCTGCGGCCCCCCTCGGTGGGGCTGTGCCACGGAGACACTGTGCGCTCCCTGCTCTCCCTGCTCTCCCTGCTCTCCCTGCCTCCGCTGGGGGTCAGCAGGGAGGTGGTGCTTCCGTGATGGGAGTGGGGATGTGTGTGGTGAGAGGCTCCAAAAGAGCTGGTGTCGATGCCGCTGTCTGCTGATGCGCCCTGCAGGTAGCCACCGCCTCCCAGGCCGTTGGGCTCCGGCTCCCCCTGCTCATTGGTGGGAACTCCGGTCCCTCCCATTTCGTACCATTTGTCGCTGTCGCTGTGGCCCCCGCTGGAGGCTGTACTGGAGAGAGTGTTACTGCTGGAGTGCCCGGAGTAAGGGCCGTCCGACTGCCGGAACAAAGAGAGAGGAAATGACAAGTGAGGGAGATTTACATGTGTGTGAAAACATCAGGGTTTTAGAATTTGGTGACCACCTTATCATTAAACCACAATGTGAGTACCAGAATTATATTTAACCCGTATGCCAGGAGCGACGCAGAAACCTCAGTACAAGCAAACAAGTGAAACTGAGCCCCGGAGGATGATGGGTACTGTAAGTAAAAAGTGTCCTGACCTGGCTGCCCTTCTTCGGGGACAGGTGGATGACCTGCTCCTGCCTCTGGATGCGTGGAGCTCCGGAATAGCCCTGACCGGACTTGGAGACCGGAGACTCTGCAATAAATAGACAAAGAAACTGATGTCGGGGAAAAATGTACAAACCTTGAGGTACAAACAAACGACCTGTTGATGATTCAGTTGTTTTTCTCTCTGCTCACTTGTGTGTATTTTGCTACGACAGCACTCTTGCTTCTTTGAGGTTTTATAACAATTGTTTTTAAAATCGGGCCTCCACCGTGTGCACAGACAGAAACCACGATCACTCGTCACCTAATGCAACGCACATCAAACAGAGTCCACAGACGGCCCCTGCTGGCTCTGTTTGTTCTGGGCCGGCTGGGGTAATGTGACTCTGTGTCCCGAAGCACAACTGGGGTTATAAATGGTACTGTTATGTCATTGTGTACATGTTATGCAACAAAGACACACAGAACAGGCAGCTAATGACCACAGCACAATTAGAGGAAGAGCTCAGGGAGGTGTCATAACATCTGCTGGGGTGAATCCAGAAATATAGTGAATCCCCCACCCCCAATTCCTCACTTAGAATATTCATTACCCTGCATCGCAGCTCAAACGGCTCTCTGCTCTAATTCGAGATAGTTGCACGTGTGCATGTCTATGGATAGATGCATTATATGTGACCACATTTTGTATTTTTATTTAGATTTGTTATTGATGTGATTGGTCAACCAGATTCCTTGGTATGAAAGACTTCCCCAGCACCTTGGGTTAATGTGTGCACTCCTGTGGGCATTGTTCAAGGTAGCAAATCTCTGCATCTCACTCTCCAACGCATTAATTAACCATAAACGTTATTATAAGAAAATTAAGCAAATACTTTGTTTAATAGTCAATAAACAGACATATAGTGAATAGTTGTGCTCGGGGGTTTTTCGAAAGAAATATGAGGGCGCTCACGTCACTTCTGGCCCAAATTATGGCCCCGCCCACTTTCCGGGACAATAAGCGTTTCTTCACGTGTTAAAGCTGCTGAGTCATATATTGCACCTCAAACAACAAATAAATCCAGAGTTACAGTTTCTTTTCTTCCTAAAAAAGGACAGTAAAACTATCTAAATTAGAAATCACAGTTTCAGTTCAATCCCCTATGGATTCAGAGCTTCATCTGCTGCTCCATTTGATACAATTTTATATTTTTGGAGTTATTATACAGTTTTTGACTAACAGAAATATCGTTTTCTGGCATCACTTTCTAATGTTACGGGGAAAATAGGAGGCAAAGCGCCTGTTACCAGGTTTAGACCAAACCCTGGTTGCACCTTTAATGGTGACGTAATCTCTGTGCTTGCATCAGCGTTGAGGTTGTCTGTCAAAAAGCAACATATTTCCATTACAGTTTTTATCTTGGCCGAGCTTTCCTGCAGAAACACTGATTCATTTCTCTGTTTGATTAATTTTCTAATTGAAATTAATCACCGGGTCACTGTTAATGATTCTACCCCTGGTAAAAAAAAAATCTGAGAAAATCCTGACTGTCAGAAGCTGACAGCAATGACAAACTCACACTGCTCCATGACTTCATCAAACACCACCTTCTGTAATTATTTGGATTGAAAGACCACCAGTAGCATAAAAATGACATATTGTGAGTGAAGGTTAACTAACGTCCCCTTCCTACGTGACAGGAATTGAGAGATCAAAAGTGAGCATTCTGCCCTCTACATGACTTGTGTTATTTCTGGACGGAGCACGCCACATCATCATGGCTGAAGGTTCAAGGGGGTAAAACGGAGGAAGAGGAAAGTACACAAGACAAACCACAGAGAAAGCAGAATAGGGCCGGACACTTGGCTAGCCTACATTGTTCCACCCTGACCAATAAAGACATAAGTGCTACAAACAACCACGAAATGAGAGACTGAAGCTTTGCTCTGGGGTTTTGGCGGTCAAAAACAGGTTAAGGCTGAAATTAGGTTGGTCAAAAATCAACCAGGGAAACATCCGGCTGGGATTCAGAGGAGCATGTGTTTCTTGTGGTTTTCAGGGAAAACAAGAAGAAAACTCCCAGAACACAGTTCATGCATGAATACTAAATGAGAGAACAGAACGATGAATAAGAGGCTAACATAAGTGGCATTTGTGAATGAGGAACAGGCTGGAGGAAGGGAGAAAGGGAAGGAAAAGCACACAAAGAGACGGTTGGCCAACAGGAAAGAAAGGAATGTCTCCCCCTTTCTCCTCCTTCATTATTAATATAGAAAAGGAGTGACAAGTGACAAAGAGAAAGCCATTCACTCTAATGAGATCACTACTTGATCTCAATTCCCCCATTCAATAAGTCCTTCTCTCTGCATCATTATCTTCCCACCTTGCAGAGACAGTAAGACCCGCTCTGTGACGGTGGAGGTGGAGGAAGAGGAGATGGAGGAAGAAAAAGAAGAGGGGGGTTGTGGGTACTGTCAGTACGAAAAAACTGTCGCTGGCAGATGAGGAGGCACACACACAGACTCCCTTCATACACCTTTCTGGCTACCAGTCACTTTAAAGGATTTAGTAATATGGATAAATATGGATGTGATGTGCCTCCCTCCCCCGCTATTCTAAAATCAAGTGTCTTTCATGTGTAAATAACATGTCCACACACACAGATGTTTACAATTATTTATGTTTTTAAGACATGGGCGGTGAACACATTATAATCTATTCTATTCTTCTTCTTTTATTAAGTTGACCCCATCAACTTCCCTACCAGAATCACCTGTTGAAGTTCGTTCAGCTCCTCCCCCTTCCTCCATCCTCGACCAATTAGGAGTGGACTTCCCACTGGACCCGCCGCCCTCTCCCACTACCTCTCGTCTCTCCCCGGACATCGGAGAGTGGCGGCTGCCTGCAAACCTGTTGAATGAGCAGACAAATTAGAGATTTATTCAGCTGTTTTATCAGCTAAATGTGTGTTTCCAGCTAAAGATAACAAACTAACAGAGCATGAAAGAGATATGACCACAGGCTGTGGTGGGTGGAAGAAGAGTAATAAAAAAAAAGGGACATTCAAATATACAAAGACACCATCGCTATCACCTCTGTCCTACACTGGTGTGTGTAATACAACGTTACAACTGTGGAAATTAATAAACCAGCGTCATGAAATTAAAACTAGTAAAAAAAATCTATTGTTTATTATTAATCCTGGAAGTCATTATGCTTTCTAAAACTAAAACACCTACACTGCACCGAAGCACTTATAATAGTACTTCCTATATGTGTTATTCTAGCTAAGCTTGTTTAATCTGTTTATTGGCTTTAATTGCCGTTTTGAATGTATTTCAATGTAACTTTATAATGTGTTTATTATGCACTATGTATGTGGAAACTGAGTATGTCTCTTTGTAACACCATATTACATCAGCTCATGAATATCAATCAAAGGAGTCAACAGGTAAAGAGATAAAAACAGGAAGTACCTCAAGGCAGCTTAATACTGAGGGGATTTGTTGCTACGGATATACTTGTCCGAACGATATACCATAATATGCATAAAACAACACTCAATCCCAGCCACAGAAAAACACACTTCCTCCCCCCCACCCTTCCTTACTGCTCGGGCATGGACTTCTGCCTCCAGTGAGCGGAGCTTCCGGAGGCGTCGCTGGAACAGGACAGGTTGCTGGGAGAGCTGCGATTGTGCGGGGAGCGACCCAACGCCATGGAGGACGCCAGGCTGTAACTCTCACAGCCCGGAGACATCCTGGAGAAGAAACAAACACGTGCACATACAGGAACCGTGAGCATCTACAGGCATGTGGAACTGGGGGAACTGAAGGAAGATGAAATAAACACAGCAGAATGTTGAAGGAGCAAAATGTTCCAATTTGTTCCTTCAGAGGAAATTCCATTGATTGCTACTTCCCACGCATTCTGGAGGACATGAATACTTAAAACCCGGCTGCTGGAAAATCAGCAACCAACCCAATGGCTGCCTTTTGTGTGCTTAGTTGATACACTGCTTGGAGAATTTGCTATAAATCTTTGTTTCATCTCAACAGGTTCAAAATGAGTTATTTTAATGAAGGTATAAAGGCAGTGACACTTTAGTTTGTATCACCTGCCAACAAATGGTTTATTTTTAACATCTAACTACAATACCCAGCACTTCTACTGAACCTATTGTCATATTTACAATGAAGATGATCTGTTGAACATCTACAGGCAACGCAACACACTTAAATCTCAACCGATAAGCTTTTAAAATGTTACAAATACTAAAAATAAAAGATTATTAGAAATAAATTCTGTACCGATGACTAACTGTTTGGCTAATGAGACTCCAGACCATACAAATCCACATTTTCCAGTTCAAACTATACATTGGGAATCCTCTTCCCCTTCATACATACAGTAAATATTTTATTGAATTTATCAGAATCCGACATTCAAAGGGGCTCTGACCTCTTGGTGTCTAGGGGCCGGCCGTCACTGCTCACACTGCGTGGGATGACGGCGCCCCGCTCCAGCCTCTCCGCAGACAGGGTCTTCCCCACCGAGCTGCCCAGGCTGATGGCGCGGTTGGGGGTGTGCGGCTGCGGCGAGGCGCTCAGAGACTGCTGGGGGCTGCTGGACGTCCGCTGCCACTTGTTGTTGTTGCTGCGGAACGGGAACTTGTACTCGAAGGAGCCGCTGTCACTGCTGCTGCTCTTGTAATCTGACGCGGGCATCCGATAGAGCTCCGAACAGCCCCTGCACAAAGAGAGGAGGGGCGTGTTGTTCGAGTAGAAAGTGATGTTTTAAACACAGAAAAATAACACAGGGACAATTATCTGAACAGATGTTTATTCATTCACTTTCACTAAAAGTACTCCAGATATAACTGAATTAACAAGTAAATGGAAATTAAAAGTCCTTTATATATTTATACTCTTAAGAGCCAGCTCAAGACTTCTAATTGAGCTCTTAATTGAACTGTATTCACTCTGATTTAATTTTTGTTTTATTCACTGCTGTGTTAATTGACTTCTGTTGGTGTTAAATATAATAACAAAATGATGTTGTGATCTGTTTATAAACCGGGACGGAAGTTATAAATGTTTGTTTTTGGTTTTCTGAAGTTATGGAAATAAAGTTGACTGATCGATTAAAGGAAACTGCCTCCATCCCGTCCTACCTGCGGGGAGTGGCGTCATCATGAGGCGGGATGATGACGACACGCACTGCTACCGAGGTCCGCAGGAGGTCAATCATCTGCTCGTGGGTCAGCGTCGCTACAGCAACTTTGCAGATTTCCACCAATCGGCTTCCCTGCCGCAGACCTGCCTGCCAGGCGTATCCGTACGGCTCCACCTGTTCAAAACGAGACGCTCCATTATTCAAAAAGGGATATTTAAGGTAGTGAGAGTGTAACATGTATTTTAAGGTAATTTAGTAAAGCGCAATTATGTTTTTTTTCTGTACAAAAACACATAATAATTACTCGACATTTGTTTGCCTATTTAGTTTTTTTTAGAAACGGATAAGAAATTATAAAAAAAACCTGGTTTTTAATTATTTCAGACATACTCCTATATGAGATAAGCATATAACAGGTTAAATAAAATGAGGCTGAGCAATAGAGTATCTCTTTTTTTGCATCCTTACGGTTTACTTGAATCAGAGAAAAAGACAAATAAAGGAGAAACAACTGCAACTATTCAAAAATAAGGGACATTAAGGTGTGTAGATGGCTCCACATAATTACTTGTTAAATATGAAGTGTAAAACCCTGTAATACGGCTTACCGTTACACAGATTATGAATGACAACTTTGACTCTTTGCACTTTAAAACACATGATTCATTACCAGTACCACACTGTCAAGACAAAACAAGGAACTAATCCACTAAAAAAGGCCATTATAAAAAGGGCAGAACTCCACGGTAACAGGTCTAATTAAGAGTATCCACTCTCTTCAGGGTAGAAATGTGTTTCACTCAAATGAACTGGATTGTTTTATAGTTCATTTTCAGAGGAACATTTGAGTGATGTGCAGACAGATACCTCAGCCACGATGCCCTCATAGTTCACGTGGAAACCGAGCTGCCCCAGGCCATTTCGACGAAGCGTCATCTCTGATGTCTCACAGCCTTTGGTCAGGTACTTGATGTATGAAAGATGCACAAAGCACAGATAAAAGATTCATTAACACATATTAGATAAGAGAGATGAAGAAGAGCAAAATAGGTCGAGAGGCAGGTGGAGGAACAGTTATCTTAATAGGATAGATTGTAGGGAATCCAATCCTTGAGTTTGTGCTACCAAAAACGTGAATGTGCTTCGACCTACAAGTTTCAAAAGAGATGTTTTGAACATTTTAAGAAATCCCTTAGAGACTTATAGCCATAAATAAAGAGTAATTAGTGCTCCAGCTTATGCAGTACATCTCTCACCAGAGCACACGCACGCACACACACACACACACACACACACACACACACACACACACACAGTAGACAGAAATGAAAGCAGGTTTCTTTCATGCTGAAACACTTGAGGCTGTGTTCACGCAGAGATGCGTTGCTCGGGAGAGACACTTTGGACTTCATGTTGTTTCATGAAGCGAATATTCAGGCGGGGATTGCTGTGAAGTGGCTGTCCTTCTTTTTCACAGGGAGTGAGGTGGAAGAGTTGAAAATGATTACGTTACTTAGGGACCAAGAGCCCGAATCGCTTGTCAATCATCACCTGACAAAGAATCTGTCAAAGCCAATCATAATTCCTGACTACTTTTCCTCGTGGTCACTCACTTATCCCTCTCTTCCTTCCTCTAATGAGTCTCCTGGTGACTTCCGGGTACCTTGCATTTATTTTTTTTTCTTTACAGAGCCTTAGCAAAAGCTTTATTGAAGTCAAACTCACAAGGGTGCGTGAATAAATCATGCCGCAGACTGGCAGCTGATAGGAATTGCTATGATGTTCTCTGATGTTTCTGAATGTGTGCGTGGGAGAGAAGGAGTACAGGGAAAAAAGGGAACGATAAAGAACAAACAAGAGGATCAAGAGAGAGTAAAGAGAGGAAGAGAGAGGGAGGGACACGAGTTCCAAACAGCGAGTGGCCCAAGGCCGCTTCCCTTCCTCTCCCTGGCAGCGAGGTAGTCCAAACGATTGAAGATTAACGCCGGATGCAGAAAATGCAACATGGAAGTTATACCTTTCTGAGTCCTGAGCCAAGTATGTATGTGTGTTCTTAAATTATGTTTGTATAGTTGTGAGCAAATCAAAGAGGGTGGACTCGATCCAGGTTATGTAAACATCTCTCACACACACACACACACACACACACACACACACATACTTTGAAGGTAGGAATAGGCTGGGGAAATTAATGTATTCTAAAGCACTGATGATTGCATAAGAATACACCTTTTTTTTCCCTAACCAGTTGCCATGGAAACAGCTAAGGAAGAGCTAGCACTACTTCAGTGTGTGTGTAGGTGTGTGTGATAAGCCATTAGGAGTATGGAGACAGAGGTGTTTCTGAAACTCCTTCAATAAGCCAAGGTCAGTAATGAGACAGCAGCTTTGGCATGTTGACACAGAAATGTTGTCATGTTGGCAAACTATCAGTAAACAGGCGGGCAGGGGGGGGGGGCTCATTTTAAAAATATGAGTAGTGAAACCCATTTGCAAACAGAGGCCAAAACATGTCAACACTGAAACTATATCATGTTAAACTCCAGCTCAGTTTGTTCCAAGTTTACTTACCAAACTTGGAACAAACAGAACTGGTTTTGATTGACAGGAACGCAAAAAATGTCAATCATTTACTTGAAAAAAGTTCAAACAACTACAAATTTAGCGAGAACATGCAATATCCCAACAATCAGTCTTATTATCACATATGTTTTCTCACCTCGAGACGTTTGACCACCTCTTTGAAATCCTCAGTGTTGTTACTGATGCTCCTCAGAGACACACTTTCTCCGCGCTCGTAGAATATCCGTAAGGACGCAGGGCTGCTCGCCGTCCAGCCGATCACGTCCTTTGTGGCGCAGTTAAATACCACGGCCTTGGCCCCCTGGTCCAACAGTATGAGAAAGTCATTGGAGATTGCCAAGAGGGCCTCCAGCTCCCCTCCGGTCCCATGGTCCTCGACGTGGACGAGCCAGGTGATGGCCCCCAGGCTGCGCAGCTCTGCACCTCCATACGGCCGGCTCTTCTCCTTCTTCTTGTGCGCCAGAGAGATAAAAGGGAACTTTCCGGAAGGGTCGATGGGAGTGCTGGTGGTGTGGCGCTCGGCCATGTCGCGCAGGTACTCCTGCCGGGTTCGGGTGGCCATGGCGCGGAACTTGTGCGACTTGTGGGCGGCATTTTCTGCATTGATGACCTTGGCCAGCAGGAAGTCCCGGAACACGGAGGATTTGGGAAAAGTCACGTCTTCTGGGATGGGAGGACCGAATGAGGGCACGTCTTTGGAACGAGTGACGGCCACGCTAAAAGAAGAGAGGATCAGAACAGGCAGAGAAGAGGAGAAGAAAGAAAAGATGGGAGGAGAGAGAGAAAGATGTTGTTAGCAAATCAGTTGTTGCGGTATTGACCGACAATGTGGACAATTCAGGGAGGGTCTTTTGTTCTGACATCATAGATTCTGTGGTTTAGATTCAGTGTTTTAATACGCAGTAAATCTTTTAAGAACATCACATCTCATCCAACCAACGATACAGTATATGCTTAGGTTTCAAATGAAAAAGGATTAAATGTCAAGCAGAGTTTATGTTTGATACAAAGTCTCATGCGTTGTGCTCACTGAAGTATGGGAACCTAAAGGCTAAATTGACTAGTGTTTACATATTTAGTGGCTGCTTTAAATTTGTTTCTAGTCAACTGCTATAATTATCTGTCTAAATGTCGCTCATAATACATTTTTACAATAGTGTGTAGGCTTTGTATATTTCCTTTTCCCTAATTCTGCAGTGTTTACTTCATTTTCATTTCCTCCCTGTTTCCCTGCTCTCCACCTCTCTTCTCCAAACCCCTTTTTTCCTCTGATTAAGTCTCTGGAATGGCTATCTGAGGCTCTGTCTGGTATGTCAGGAACTCAGCGGAGCAGTCGTGGAGAGGAAGGAGAGCCGAGGAGGACGAGGGGGGAGTACGATTCTAAACCTCCTGCCCAGAGCCCCAGAGTGAGGGAAAAGGAAAATGTGGCTGAGAGAAGAGGGCTGTGTGGGAGACTCTGAAAGGATAGGGAAAGTATTGCTTACTGGAAAGAAATCTGCATTTTTTTGTTATGCTAGACAAACAGACCTACAAAACAATCTGTTGAATGTCTGAAGCAGAATATCACATTTCCTCGTCTCAACCTCTTCATGACCAAACGAGCTCAATCAGAGCTCCTCTCTAAGGTGATAATAAGCAGCTGACGACAACGCAGAGCCCCCCACCTCAGCACACCAGGATTACTCATTTTGTCTAATAAGCAACTAAAGTCAAAATGTCACCCACATATTTCTAAACATACCCCCGGGACCCCCTGTCCTCTCCGGAGACGTGTGCTGTTCAATTATACTAACTGTCAAATTGTTGACACGTCATTTCCCACCTTTCCTCGCCGGTGACAGACTGAGGTAAGGGTGGAAACAACCGCTTTTTTGTTGAAATTGCTTCGGATGTACAGACTTTTATGGTAGTGGTGATAAACACAAATAGGAATAGCCTCAGTAGATGCTAGTAAGTCAAAATGTGGCTTGCATTTCCCACATGACATATGTACAGCACACTCAAGGACATAAACAAGAAGCAGGGAGGAAGGTTGTGTGTAGGTGGACGGTCTATAAACATACTAATATTTCCCTGCAGCTATTTGGATTCGTTTTTATTTAACCACTAACGTATTTTCAATATGAACTGTATTTCTACAGTCAGTTCATGGTTCATCTGAAACATTTCAAAGTCGTTACCTTTTTGACGACACCGAAGAAAGGTCTGATCCCTAGAGGTCAAAAGCATTACAGAACTTCTCTGTATCTCAAAGAAGTCTTGATATTTAATCATTTAAAGTGAGCATAACGTGCAACACACACTACATGCAGAAGGTGCCCATTTTTTAGTCTGTTAGTGTAAATGTAAGGTTCGTTTCATGTTAATGCCTTGAAAAGACAACATCACTCGTCAACACTAATGTTGACATTAGTGTGTATCTCCCCACTTATAGGAAATTGTGGAGGAAAGTATAATTGACTTTAAATTAGCAGGTTATTATATATGCTGTTCCCACTTTGTTTTTAAAGCTAGTCCTAACAAATAGGCAAAGAGCATGTAAGTATTTCAGGTCAAAGTAGTTTTCTTTCTAGTTTAATGGTCTGTGATGAATATTTCTTATGTTAACAATGGATCATGTTTCTATGTGTATGTGGAAGCAGTTGCTCCCATTGAAGGGCAACAAACAAACAATCGTCACCGGTCTTTGAGCTCTAAGAAGGAGCTCGTTTTAGCCTGTGTTGGTTTTCTGGCCCACAGCTTCCACTCTTACTTCTCTCAACAGGGTTAATAACCTGCAGCGAAAGGTTGAAAGAAACACACTGCATGCAACATGGCCAGCAGTGCCCCAAATGAAGGATAGGCAAAGTCAGGCACTCACTGGTGAACAGGGAGCGGCATTAGGGGTCTAAAGAGCAAAATCTTTCCCTCAGGAATTGATGGACCCTAACTGAGCTATACAGGGACGGAATAATAGAAAGTGCATTATTTGGGTGGCCAGAAAGTCGCCTGATCATAATGGATAATGCATGTTTGAAACGTCATTTAATAAAAGTGATATGTGAGATTTGTGCTTGGCCCATGCATCCAAAAGTGTTAATTCACACCTTACATGCCAATAAAGCACATCGCAGTTTCACACTACTGATCATTTGTAAATGACAGAAATATGAGTTTTATTGAGCTTCAAAAGGTGCTTTCAGGTTGCAATTGCACTGGAAGCCAGTAAGTACATTACTCAGAATCTAGAGTACAGTATGTGAAATAAATAAAACCTAAAATTGAATTTTCCCTTTGCGGCGCTAGCATATCAAAATCTTAATGACAGCTCATATGAAGCACAGAGTAATGCACTTAGTCTGAAGGCAATATTCGTCAACGTTTTTTTGCAGATGACAAATGAATCACGCAGGGTATTTCAGAGAGCTGAAGTGGTCAGAGATGAACAAATGATAAAAATAAAATGTGACCTTTTATTCTTATTGTTCTCCATCACTACCAACATCACTCAATGCATTAAACCGGAGCTCTAAAAGCACTTGTACTGATCTCAATAACCTGTGAGCCAGTCGACCAAACGCCTGTGACTCATGCAGGACACAGAGCGGTCATTTTTGAATGACAAAAAAAATGGGAGAGATTGAATGAGAAAAAGAGGGCGAGGATGAGAATAACAGGAGTAATAAGAGAGGGGGGGTTGCTGCTGTGTGATCCTCGTGGCAGGAGGTTTGGCAGCAGGAAAGAAAAAGCACATTCCTGTGGTTTCTGTGATTTGTGGTCTTATAAATATCTACTGTGTGGGCAGCTCCGCTCTTCCAGTATCCACGACCCGCTGCCCACTGAGCAGGGCAAGAAAAAGAACATGTCAATACGTATTGGAGTAGGCGGCTAAGAGGTGTACTGCGGATGTGGGGAAGGTATACTGAATATGTCTATTTGAGACAATTAGTCCTAGTTAAACAGAAAGTAGAGTGGCTTTTTTTTTTCTCATATTCCCTTTCCATGTGTTGTGTGTTCTAGTGATTCTCAACCTTTTCGAGTGGCGACCCCCTAGCATAATGAGCTATGTGTTCACTTCCCCCGCTCCCATGCAAACCAATGATCGCTAAGAAACTGGCTGCACAAAAACTGATGAATGCACTGTGTGCTGGCAATGCTTTTTGATGTGTCAACATTTTTGTATATGTGGACGTTTGTGCTGGGGATGAGGGAGTTGTTGTGTAAATGTATCACTCAATAAAATGATATAAGGCATTTTTTATCACTGGTAGAGGCGATTGTGATGTAATATCCACGCCCCAGTTGAAATATGTTATTTATTTTTTGCTGGGCGACCCCCAAAAATGTTCTATCAACTCCCTAAAATATGTCACATGAAATCGACAAGGTAAAATAATAATAATAATAATCTGATTAAAATCCTCCTGCGTAAGGTAGTGAGTCATTTCTCACACCATATGGAATGTGTGCACTGGGGGGTCAGTTCAGTGTCACCATTACTTCACGGTATACGATGCTTGTTTGTTTAGTCTAGCTAAGGTCTCATAACTGTGAGGATGTGTCTGCGTTCAGCACCGAAGACACCTGTAAACTGAGTGATGTGACGCTGCTAATTCCAGTCTCCAGCTAAAGATGCAAAAACTAACTTTGTTTTTGGGTTGGGTTGTTTTGGCCTCCGCTGTCACTGCTAGTACATTTATTTAACAAATAAATTCATGAAAAAGTAATGCTATAAAAATGTAAAATGATCATGTACGGTTTCAAAAAGGAGAGTAGTTTAGGAGCTGCTTTCGAGGGCAGAGCTATACAAAGAGCAACTGCGAAGAATAAAGGATTTTTTAGTATCAGAATTTGTGTTGACACCTGATGACACGTCTATATTTGTAATAAATTAGTATTCACCTCAGAAAACGTGTCCAGTATTTGCTCTATATTCGCTCTCTTGCTGGGCTCTTTTCTTAGCGTGTGTGTTGTTACTCAGTAACGAAGTAGCCCCATGGGGGACAATTAAGACCTCACACAATGTGCTCAGACAGCAATTAAAACAGTCATTAGTGTGAAAGGGAGGGAGAGTCATAGACAGCAAGATAAGAGGGAATGACAGAAAAGGAGATAACAAGAAAGAGGCAGCAGAACACAGAATGAAATGTCCTCACAGCTGAATGGGCACAAAGTCCATTATTTCTTAAAAATGAGTCAGGGCTGGCACATTGCATTTCATATTGCACATCTCTGGCGAGGTGGTAATACATTTGTGAGCTACAGGGAGGGCTCTCCACGCTCGCAGCCTAATCATCGATGGAGTAATGGAACTGCAATCATTTGAAGCAACAGCGTTATTCTTTCAGCGGTGAGAGAAAGTGATTCTTGAAAAAAAAGTAATCTGCATAACAAAGACCAAAGAAGAATATGGAACTTTTTTTAAATGCATCTTTTAACGTGGCTTCAATAACACTAAGCTAACAAGACAGCTGTGACATGCAGTTGCTGTGACCAAAGAAATCGCAGTATCCCTAAAAAAAAATAGGGAGGTAGAGAAAGAGTAATAGTTGTACAAAACGTACAAAAACAATGATTTTAGATCAAAACCAAATTTCAAAGCTTAATTTTGTAAACACCATGGTAATCATTTATCATCACCCGTTTATCGTAACACCCCGAGAAGACGCATTGCAAAACAAATACCTGTAGTAAATAAATGTTTGTAAGAAAATAATTGAAAAAAACGAGAAAGACTTTATCAAACTATGTTTTAAATGTTTTGAACAATTTCACACAAAGTAAAAAAACAATTAGTCAAAGTTTACCCAAATTACCACCTCGTAGAAAATCAGCATTAAGCACTAAATCCAGCTGTTTCATTTATTTTAACCATCTGCATAATTGGTTGGATAATAGGTATTTCTTAATTTCTTTCCTCAGTCACACACACACACACACACACACTCTTTCTCTTTCTTCATTTCCGTTTTGTGGTTTTTTTTTAAATAATGTTATAAAAAGACAGCAGATATCCCCTATAATGAAAGATCAAAACCAAGGGATAAAAACCCACTTTAAAACAGCTGGATATAGCATCAATGTTTGGTTATAACACTCTCATAAATATAAACCCATAGGCGAGTATATCTCACCTGTAGGAGCTGTTTTCAGAACATGGGTTGTGAGCACGCACAACCACAAAGACGTGCTGGAAGTGTGAGCGAATGTTTTTGGGGGTGAAGGGGAGCGCCCCGGGTTCCTGGAAAACGATCGTGACGATATCGTTCCCAATATGCCGCTTCCGAAGTAACTGGAAAAGCACAAAGAAGGCAGGAGGAGCTGTTATTAGATGTTGAGTTATAATAAATAAGATATCTAGAAAATTCAGGAAAACAATACAAAACTTTCGAACCACAGTTCTATGTAGACTGTGAACATAGAAAGTGCTTTATAGCCTGCATTATTTACACAATTCCTACTAACGCCATGTGTCCTATTTTTTCAATGGCATAATCAAAACAAAAAATGCTTTTTGTGAGTGGAGTCTTTTCATTCACCTACCTGTTGCTTGTTGTTGGGTGTGTAGGGCAGCATGGTGGACACGTGGAACATGATCTCGTAGTCCTTGTAGGTGGTGTACATGGAGTGTGTGCCCGTCGAGTCAGCTGAGGGGAAACAACTACATGTCAATTCTCATTTACACCGTTATAACCTTAATTGACCTGAGATGGGATGGTTTTCAGGACCAAACACCAGGAATGTAAAAAAAATACCACCTCACCTTGATCATATTCCACTCTCCTAAAATGCATTAGCTTTTGTATAGCAATCATTCTCCCTCTCTATTACCTTCACTAAGAATAATTGCATGGTGTAGTATGTTTTAATTCTAATTTCCTATTTCCACGATTTACTACCGCACTGTGAAGGTGTGTATTAAAACAGTATCTGTATGTCCTCCAACCTCCCTGTGAATGCTGATAGGATGTGTTCCCTGAGCTCCGAACAGCCTCTGGCCCTACAGAGAGCCACTGCCTGTTAATAACCAGCGCCAGCTTATTGATGAGCTGTACTCAAGAGAACAAAACACTCAAACGGCGTTTAAAAAGGCCACACTCAACCTTGCTAGATTACCTGAATTAATACACTCCTATTAGGACTGTGTTGCATAGCTGTATTTAAATTACTAGAGTGTACTGAGGGTGTTATTACATCCCCTGAATCACAGAGCATTATGGGGGATGACTTAATTGATATAGGAATAGAAGAGATAGATATCAAAGCAGACATTATGTAGATTTCAATCATTTCTATAGCAAGCAGGGCTGTTGGGCAAAGCAGAGAAGATGTGCTATACTATGTAGCACTCACGCTACTATTAGTTAGCGCTCCAACACATCGTACGTGATAAGCTAAGGGGCGGGACATCTCAAAGCAACAAAGCCGGCCTGCTAACCAATCAGAGGAGGAAAAGAGGTGCTGCAGCACAGGCAGTATGAGAAAAATAAATATGTATTTGAACATTGAAGTATGTAAACATTTCACAGGAGACGCACTAATTACTGAAACCTGAATAGTACCTGAAAATGAGCAAGATAGGGCAGAGTTAAAATAAGGCTTTGAAGTAAACAGACAGACAGAAGCAGAAGAATCAATAAAAGAAAGGCAAAGGGATAAAGTAGTCTTAAACTGAGGGGCAGAACAGAGAAGCAGAAGTTTCAAAAGTGTTAAACACCTGGGGCTTTATTCATAAACACTGTGAAGGGAAATAAAAGGGAAGATTTGTGCAGCACTTCAATGCACTTGAACATTTTAAGGAATTTAAATATCCACCAAAACCAATGCCAATGTAGTGAATCTACCACTAATATCTTTAATTTCAGTTTAGTGCTTCATTTTACTCCCCACATTACACAGCCTCCATGTTTTGTGTAAAGTGGTTTTGGATTATTTTAGAGGGCATGTTCAAGTACTGCTGTAGACGGTGAAGAGTATATTTTCTGTGAGCACACTTGGCTGGTTTACCCACAGCGGCTACTTCTCCCCTATTAAAGAGGTTTTTTGTTCCACCTCAGCTCTGAGCAAACAGGTAAAACCTCTCCATCTTCCCTCTAATCAGACCTCATCGGAGAGCCTTTGGACAATTTGCTTTTTATCATTTTTTGGATATCAAGCATCGGCATACGTTTTCCAGTTTACTCTAACAGCCTGAGGGTAGCACACATATTAGTGCGCAGGAACACGCAGCTTGATACATTTTTCCTTATTTATGAAATTGTTGCAATTAACAATTTAACCAATATGAATGGTAAATATCATGTTCAGGTATTAAAAGCGCAAATAGTTGGATTCCCACAATCCATCAAACGCTCGTTGGGCGACTAAAATCGAGCCTTCTTTGATCAATGACAACTTTTACAAATGTTGTGTCTATCAATGCACTCTGCAGCTGTGGATTAAGCATGATCTCAGTGTCAGTGTAACCTGATCTAAAGGAATACATTTCTGTGCATGTACGTACTCTTGGCATCCAGCTGGGCACGGTACTTGGTGAAGCCTTTCAGCCGGACCCTCTCCCCCAGCAGATGAAGGAACTCCTCCAGCGCAGGACCGGCTGACTCATTGTTGTACATTTCCTCCTCGCTGCTCTGGCCGGCCATGCAGTACATCACCCCCACTTTCCGCTGGAAGCTCAACTATGGAGAGATTGTTGCGATGAGAACACGTATATTACCGTGCAGGAATCCTAGAGTAACCATGTTGACATTTAAGGGAGAACTCATGTTGGCATTTTAAGAATCAGCACCTTGGGTTGTCATGCGGTGATCGCAGTGCCATTTTCCAGAGAAATGATGTTGACATTTTCAGAGGTTCAGCTTCTGATGATTGCATCAGGGAGCATGACTATTAAGGAGCTTGTTTGCATTTTTCACCTTTTTATGGTCAAGTTATGTGTGTGTGGGTGTAGACAAAAAAGGGAGGTAGTCTCTCCACTTAAATCCCACATAGGAGTCCGTGGGAGTGAATGGATAAATTAAGCAACAGTATAAAAAGAATAATGATACTAAATACTTCTGCCTCAGTGAAATAACGGAAAATAACACCTACACATAAAATGATTCATAAAAAACAAAAGATCTTTAGTTCTTAGAATGAGCAACTATGCTGAATGGGTAACATTTTGGAGGAATGAAAACAAGAAGTCTGACTCCTACTTTTTTTTTAACTAAATAGAAAGCGGGAATAAAAAATAAAAAAGTAATGAAAGGAATAAGTCAGCCAGTACTACATCATTCTTACCCCCTGCTCGTCCAGCTTCATCAGCTGCTCCGTGACCTTGGGCGTGTTGAGAGCGAGGCGCAGGCAGTGGACGTTGAGCTCGGGCACCAGGTACTCCAGCACCTCTTTGAGGGGCAGGCCACGACCCAGGCCGTGTTTGGACGTGGAGGGTACTGCGTCTTCCAGGATGGAGCCCCTCAGGGTGTTCAGCTGGAGGTGGCAAGGGAGTGAGAAGACACAAATAAGTCAGATAATTGAGTTCGAACAAACATATTGTTAATTCTCATTCTTCTAGAGCTTGAATGCTTTGCCATTATCTTGGTCTGTGGTTTTCTTTCAGGCAGTTATATGGCTGCATCGTCATTAGCAAAATCAGTCAGAACGCTTAACAGTGAAAACAAACAAACTGTACAACTACAAAAATTTGCTGTTGGAGATTTGATTGCAGGTGGGATCCAAAATACATTATTGACAAGGTTATTCCCTTTTCTTAATCCAGTAATGTGAAAAAAACAACATCATTTTTCTGGGTCAGTTTTGTCACAACTACTGAATACATTTTCAAACTCTACAGTGGAACACTACTGTAGCTTCAGAGCACATTACACTGCAGTTCTACGGATGCTTTTTCACAATAACAGATTCAGATTTAGCCTAGCTGTTTGTAGCTTAGATAATTATGGTGTTGGTTCTCAACATTTTTGTCTGGTTTCGTCCCTTTCTGCTCCATTTAGTATGTTGGCAAGAAAACACAACTATCTTTCCAGCCAGGGGTAGAACTGTGGTTAACTAGTCTATATTTGGGAAGTCAAAAGTAGGCCTGTGATAAGACATAAAGGTATGTGCAGTTAATAAGTCATCATGGCCGTCATTGCATCATGGGCTTAATATAACTCGTGAAATCAATATTTTTTTCTCAAAATCCAGGCTGAAAGAAAGTTGACCATGTTTTCTGCTAGTGCAGGGAACACAAAGTCGGGAGAACTGTCTAAGCAAGCAAAAAAATAATAATGCTTGTATGTTTTTGCTGCTGTGGTTTCAACTATAAGGACTCTTAAGGCTTGAGGCTAAAACAAACTCGAAGAGGACATCCATGAATAAATCAAGAGGACTGCAGAAGGACCAGGACCTGAGAATCCATCATGAACAAATAAACACAGTTGGATGTCCTTAGTGGTCCCATGGCTCTTAAGAATCACTTATATGTTTTGTGTCCAAGGTCAGTGCCATCAGCCCTGGGTTTATACTAACTGGAGAGAAGTACTCTTACTGAGGAGAGGACAACAGCACTCGTCTGTGGACACTGGACTTATCTCTGCAACATCACTGCATCCCACTCACTCCCACACACATATCTGTCTTTACCTGCCCACCTCCCCATTCTGAAAATAGCAATTAGAGAGCAAAGAGGGAGTCAAGAGAAGGGGGAAAAAAAGGAAAACACAGCACAGTAGGTCGTGCGTCATCCCAAGAGATCGGAAGGGCTATTACTCATGGTGCTCTTCAGTACGAGAGCAATGCTTTCCCCTCTCTACTCCAATCTCTTTGGCACTATTTTAGTCTCGTTTAGCTGTGAAATGGCACGGCTGAGTCCTTCACAGATGAAGGCTGACAAAGATGGTAGGTGGGTGTTCAGCTGAGAGAATGAGGACATGGATCCGTTGCTCTAGTCTCTATAGGAGGGGAAGGCAGTAAAGCTGAAGAGGGATTTATACACGAGCTCCAATCACTGCAGATTGAGCGTAAACAATTGAGAATAAGTGTTGAAAAAAATGGGATAAAACATGTTATTATTTGAGGTGGTGTTAAGGAATGGAGGCGGAGGCATCTAAGGTCTCGAGCCATATCCGACAACCTTGAACCGAAGCTCTTATAATGTCACACTCTGAATGGGTTTTTTCAATAAGCAAGGCTGGGCATCGATCCTTTATTACTCCTACACACTTTGAAATCATAGCGCTTCTCAGTACCATCCTCAGTACAGAGTGTACTGAATATTGACACGTTTGTGAACATGAACATTCATGGCTCCGGAGGGAACAGCTACACATGGATTGTATCCTGATGAATGGGCGGATCAATTAAAACATCATATAACCAACAATCAAGCTACAAACACAATCAAATGACCTTAAAGAGTGTAAATCATTGCAATGTACCTCACTCATTCTGAAAATGACCCTGTAATTGTATTGCTGGCCGTGGTCCTTGTGTTCGTCCAACTTCTCCCTCCTCAGACTCACTGCGACCGGGCCCAGGTTCTCATCCACCCCCAGATAGTTCCAGTGTTCTGGTGGAGAGGAGCAAAGGGATTTGAGGAATGGATGGAGAGAAAGGGATGGTGTGAAAGAGAAGAAAAGATAGAGAAAACAAGAGAACTTATGAAATTAGACGACGATTTTGCTACCGTGCCGATTTTTACAACTCAGTTCTATTGGTCTAATGTAGGAAGGATTGGAAAACCCGCAAAATTACAAAGCATTAAAAGAATAACTTTACTGGTGATCCTCCAATGTTTGCCAGATTCTTTCTTACTCGTAGTGAAATACAGCATGCTGCATTTGCATGAATACTGAATATTGTGCCCATTGTCTAAAACAGATTAATCTTGTCTGGTAGCAGAAGTTAGCATTCTCTCTGCCACTTTAAGAAATACACATCACACAGTGAAAGGAAATTAAGATGGACAGATTCCACACCAGACATGAAAATCTGATTTCAACAACCAAGCCCTACCTGTCCCATCTTGGCTCACCTCTGAGGTAGAAGTACTTTCTGTAGTAATAAGTGCCGAGGTCAACATGTTCCACGATGTAACGTTTGGACCGGTCAGCATGTTGGCCTGGCCCGTCCTTGCCCGCCTCCAACACAGCCACACCGGCGTTGGTGAAGTGAGTAGTGAGGGTGGCTTCCAAGGGTCCTTCCTCCGTACTGCCTGAAGAATTGCTTGATGTTCCACCACTACCTATGCTGCCCGGCTGGGGGACGGAAGACAAGGAAAAGTCATGCTGACATATTTTTACACTTTGTTTACATTTAATCTTTTTTTATTTAGCTGTATAGCGGTCAGATGTGTAATTATCTGTTCTTGCATAAAACATACCTGTTTAGCAGAAGAGATGTTCCTCTCTCCCTCTCCACCAATCTCATTCCTGAAACAGGGGCAGCTGAGCACCAGGTCATTGCTCTTGTCGTCACCGGGGTCCAAGGCAGGGTTGGTGCCGTGTCCTCCGGCCCCCTCCTTGCTCAGCTCCTCTTGTGAACCACATGGTGAACCATATATTCCACTCTGATTGGAGGAGAGGGAGGAGGTTGCCGAAGCAGAGGCAGCAGCGGCGGCCGAGGCACCTGTAGTAGTGTTCTTACGTTTGGACCCAGACTGCCTGCTGTGGATTGCCTCATTGAGGTCAAAGAGTAAAGACTGGATATCAAAATGGGCGAAGCCTTTTTGGCACGCCCAAGGTTTGGGAGGTGGGCTCTCATCTGCTTTTCCCCCATCTTCGGCATCCGATCCAGCCCGGGACGAGTCCCCCTCCACCTTCACGCTGCGCAATTTACGGAATATTGATTCTCCCCCTGTCTCCGATTTTGACCTCCTCTTTAAGTGCTTCTCTCGTTCCTTCAGCCGACTGGCAGGGCTACCTCTTGCTGGACCCAAAGGACCATCTGGCAGGTCCAGGACAGCCTGTTTCGTTGGGGCCACGGTGAGCAGCTCTGATAGCTTCTCTGGGGCTGGGCTTCTCTGATCAGGGGCCTCTGAGGACTGGTATCCCTTCAGCATATCAAAGAAGCTCTCTCCTGACACCCCGTGCTTATCTATGGACGAAGTGCTGCCATACTCCCGGTGCATGGGTGTCCACCCGGAGAAGGACCAGCCCTCGTTGCCATCCACATCCAGCTCGCTGATGGTGATATCGCTGTTACTGCGCTGGCGGATTCGCCTCATGCCTTTGCGAGGTGACCCCAGGTATCCATCCGGTGACAGGAAGCGGTTGTCCTTCCCCTTGCTGTGCATCTTGTTCTTCAACGTGTTGTGGATGTTGCGCAGCATGGAGGAGTCCTGCGGGCTTATGAGGTGGCCCAGCTTGGCCGACAGATTGCTGTGGGCTGTGACGGCGGATCCCCCTCTTTCTCCACTGCCACTGCCACTACCACTACCGCTCCCACTACCACCACTTCCTCCTCCTCCTCCTCCCCCACCACCACTTCCACTTCCTCCCCCTCCACTTCCTCTTTCACCCCCTCCTCCTACAAGTCTTTCTCTATCTCCACTTCCTGATCCTGAGGAGCTTGTGGTGTTGGTGGAGCTGGGCGAGTCTGTTTCCACGGTTATATGCCAAACACCGCCCCCTCTTTCGTCTTTCCTTGGTGGCCAATCAGCAACACGAGCCCGAACCCCCATTTTGGGTACGCCGGGGTTGGTGCCGGTGGTGGAGGAAGAGGAGATGTGGGCGCTCTCACTGCGGGGGGGCGGGGCCCCTCCATTGGGCAGTCTCAGGCGGCGGGTGTAGAACTCATCAGAGGCCGGCACCGAGCCCCCGACCGAGCGCTCTGTCTGAGAACGCTTCAGACTGGTCATGATGGAGGTGGGAAAGGGAGTGGGGAGGGGAGATGGGAGGGGAAGGCAGGGATGGGTTGCTGATGGGTTTAGATCAGGGTCAACATAATGCCCACTGAGTGAAGTGACGAGAGTCTCAGGGAAACATTTGGTGCTGCAGAAAGAACAAAGAAAAGAAAGCATGAATGAGTTTTATATAATCAAAGGTCAATAAAAGCTTTTTGATCAATGAAAATACAAGCAATGGACAACCGGTTCCTCTCATGAACACACTGAGCTCAAGACATTTAGCTTGTAGTCTTTTTAAATCAAAAAAGCTGAAGCTGCTTTACCTTGATGAGGCTTGATGAACAGAAGTGTGTTGATGGTAAGCTTTCACAGCTGAAGTCTCTAAAAAGCAGTCTGCATTGCAACCATTCAAGAAGAGAACTCCATTCAGTCTGGATAGGACCAACTAAGGAACTGAGAAAAGGGAGAGAGAAAGGATAGGTTGAAAGGAAAGCCAGAAGGAAACAGATTAAGAAAGATACAAAAACAACATCACATGCTTGATAATATCAGATATTTCATTAACTTCAGAGACCCCAAGAGCCATCACCATGGTATTACTGAGCAACGGGAAAATACAACTACAACCAATAAGCCCTGCATGCTCATAACCCAGAAGAACAGGCGGAACCAACAACACAAATGAGGCTATATTTGAAAGTCATGTTATGTAAGAACCAGGGTATTGTATTATGTGTAATGATTTGTGGACCACTTATAGCCAATGATTGATTTAGCAGCTACATTTATCTAAAAAGTAAAGTTAGGCAGTTTTTCACTTCAGAGTGTCACAGCCAGCGAAAATTGAAAATGATGTTTTCTCTGGCTCTGTAGAGAACTTTGCCCATTACAACTGTATTTACGTGTTCAGTGTGGCTTTGGTATTCAACATATATGACCCTGCTGCAAGGGTCAACTGCATTGGGGTATTGAAGAAGCCAGCATTTGACCCATAGCATTAAATAAGTGTTGCTGATGGCAGGCTTTTCTGCTTTGGTCGTTACCCTTTTTAACATATGTATTGCATACCAATTCAAGAAAAGTGCAAAACTGTTGAAGCATTTTTTTGAAGAAGATATGAAATGTATGAGTGTCAGTACATTCATCTAAAAGACCTTGTTAAATTATAGATTAATTCCCGTTGCCTTCACCGAGGGATCTGTGGTTTTCCTGGTCTGGATTGCACTTCATATCATCAAAGGATCCATGACACATATGCCCTAGCTGTCAAAGACCTTGCACAGCCCACACATGGTAGAATTCCCCTTGAAGGGCTCTGGAGATTAATGTAGAACCGTATGTACAACAACAACAACAACAACAACAACAACAACATATTGGACAGATTCTGGATTCCTGATCCATTGTTGTAATAGCTGTGGAAAAACTTCAGGATGCTTCGGAGTGTTTTTCTTTACTCATAACAGTGAAGTACATCTCTCTGCCAGACCATTTTGTATCACCATGGAGATAAGGACTTGTACAGTACATATTTCTGTGAGTGTGTGAGAGAGAGAAAACAGGACGATTGATTCCTTCCCTGCCTCCAGACCCCCCTGTGAACAGTTTCACATTACTATCGACGATCGGGATGGATCAATGCCACATCTTTTTTTATTACCAAAATATGAGTTATTTTGTTGCACCATCTGCATCTCTGTGCAGTTCTCTACAGTATCTCCTCCGATCCAATTTTGTTTATGTTTTGTCGAAGGACTGTTTGAGCAGCATGATATCTTAGTCTTTAGTTTGGCTTTAAATACTGAGAAGGTCTTTGAAGCCTAATAAGTAGAGTAACGCTAAGTAAAAGCTCAAAGGCTTTCCCATTTCACAGCAAGGTGTTGGTGAGATTCCACATGCGGACACACATCCTGCACGAAAGGGAATATTTTTGATAAAAGAAAGACATGACAGGAAACGTGGATGTCAATTCATCTTGATGCCTGAAGAAGCCACGAGAGCTGCTGTATTAATACAACAGACACACAATTATAGTGTGTGGAGAAATGTTAAACACTTCTTGAAAGAGATTTTGGAATCGTGCAACTGAAAGGGCATTTATTTAGAGGAGCCTCTTCAGAGAGGATTTCCTCTATGCAAGCAAAGAAAGCTTGTCAAACCCTTTGACTTCAGAGCAAATCAAAAATCATTATAAATCAATGAAGACTTGAAGGTCCCCCCCACTCTATTTAAAGTATGCTTGATTAGACTTAAATCCACTAATTACCACAAAATTATTTGTATCCTCCCAAAAAAAGAGATTGCAAGACTTAAGAGTAAAATATAGTTCCTATTTATCTATTCAGAGCTGTAAAATAAGGGTACCAACACTGCAATGCACTCCACTAAAAGTCAATGACGCCTTTGAAAACTCCCAAATAAAAAGTGTACCCTAAATAACTACCTGCCTGCAGCTGCCTCTCTGTGTCTCTCCTGAGGATCGGTTAGTGCTCTCTAATGAGAGTTTTAAACCGATGAGGAAAACAGAAAGGAAGAACGCAATAGGATTATACTGTACTTTTTGTAGGGAGACTGGGAATTCAAACAAATGAATGTGGAGCTGCGTTCCTCTCTGCAGTCGCAAAGGACCAATTACACTGACAGATTCTCAGTAACCTTTAGCAGTGTCTAAGTGAGGTGATTCCTGAGGTAAATATCTCGCATCTCTGCTCAACGGAGCAAAGTACTGCAGAGGTTGTCTTCTAATCCAGTCGACTGGAAACAGTATACAGAGGAACATTGCTTCTTACAGATAACAGTGGCTTACGTACGACATTACCAAAACATTACCACATCTTGTAATTCACATCTTGAGACAGAGTGCATGAGCAGTCCTCTTCACACGGATATTGTGCTAAAAGACAACATTTGGTTGACACTTAGAAAGTTTAACTCATACAAGATGCTCTGAAGTCTTCCATTGCATTGTTAAGACACACTTGATCCGAGTGCTACTTTTTATTATACTGTTACCTTTCTGTGAAGCCTTCTGCGAGCAGTATGTCAGTGGAAAAATAACACCACCATTTCCAAGCAGCATCTTACGACTCAAATCCTAATTCAGTTAATATCACTCGTTACTAATTAAATATTTATGAGAGTAATTGTTTGTTCGCTTGTTTATACTTTTGATATTGCCTTTTCAACTGACCTGCTGTGCAATGATGGAGATGCTAGGCTTTCCTAGAAACTAATTAAAATTAATTCATTGAAGTGTATCAACTTAACATAAGAAATAAGAAAACACTGGAACTGATTAAAAAAAATAGGGTAGAACCAAAAATGTTGATGAGGAGTAAAATAATAAATGCACTAGCAGGAACAATGTCTAGAGAAAGCCATCATTGTTACCATGGTCATCTAAAGCTACTTATACCTTAGTTCTGCTCACACTCATTGGCAGTGTTTCTGGCTGCTGCAGGTTGTTGTCGAGCTCCACAGGTGTGCCAGAATGGGCGCTGTGTGGCCATTAATCTGCTCCATTGCACAATGAGTCATACACACCTGAAAATTACAGAGCAGACGAGCTCGCTGACTAACCAACTGCAGGAGGCCGCTGCCAAACAATGAGAGGTGACATAGTCAAAGAACTAATTAGGAAAGAGAGGGAAAAAAGAAGTTGAGGAAGATCGTGTGTGTGTGTCGAAACCCTTTATCCTAATTCTTTCTACATTTTCCTTTAACCTCTGTCTCTATTTTCAGCAATACTGTCATTTGGAACCAGACCTGTTAATCTTTCTGAGACAATAGCCGAGTAAATTAGTGTTCGGTGTTCATTAATCAGCTAGTATTGTAGTCGAAGAATGCGGATCATTTTCCCCCAGGTCTGTTTTTAGGGAGGATCACCACCTTGCAATCACAGACTGAAGGGACTTGGAAAACGACAACATTTTAGAATAATTGTGTCATAAAAAGGTACTGTGAACCAACCTGACATGACAGAATGGACTATGACAGTTTACACCTGTTTCTGCAAGCAGACAGTATTACCACACTGACTGGTGAGTCGAGACAAGTCACGTCATGTTGTTTTGTAAATCCAGACAACACGTACAACACAGACACAGTTTAAGACCCAGCCCAAGCTCTTTAAAGGAGACATGGAGGAGGTACCAAAAGCCTTTGACATAAAGAAATGAACAGAAGGAACCATCTTTTAGGAGGAAATTCACTCAGAGATTCCCCTACTTGGATGGCTGGGGCTGCAGTAGAAGCCGTATAAAAGCAATTATAGAAAAAAAACAGAAAGAGAGACACTGAATTAAACTTTGACAGCATGTCCTCTCAAACATCTGCTGCCAATATGCTCCTGGGCATAGATGTGACGTATATAGTGTGTGTGTGTGTGTGTGTGTGTGTGTGTGTGTGTGTGTGTGTGTGTGTGTGTGTGTGTGTGTGTGTGTGTGTGTGTGTGTGTGTGTGCGCATTTGTTTACAGGTGTAGAGCAACTGCAGGTCACACAAAAAGCATTGGTATCAGAAAAACATGGAGAATCTCCTGGTGATGACTCAGACATTAAAGTGTGTCTCTGCCTTAGTCGTAGACACGAATACAAACAAACAAGGAATGTAGCATTACAATATTATTTATTTTCCTTATTTCCCAGGAGCAGTGAATTTAGTGTCTTCATCTGGTATTAACTTTACATGTGAAAGGATGAGCATCTTAAGTTATATTAAAACCTCATTGAATATTAATGAAGTGTAATGACAGTTATTCTCTGGGAATATAAATTCACAAAAACATTGACTGCTCTTCACCAACATATCCCCAAAAGAAAAATATTACAATGTAAGTTTTTCCAACCTTTTGTGTGATAGAAATGTAGCAGGGTAATGTGCCTAAAAGCTCCACGACCATTTGAAAGCCAAACAGCTTATCATATCAATTTGTCTGAGGGTGTAGATTAAAAAATGGCAGGCCAAAACACAGAGGCAAGATAAAGAGGGAAAAAAATAAATCAAACATTATTCTCTTTGAAATGTTCCAGGCAGCATGCAGTCCAATGTGTCGGAGTTCCAGCTCAGAGCATTTCAAAGTGAAATTGTAATTGTGTGGAAAGATAAACATACTTTGCTTTTTGCTCCTCCATCTGCAGAGCTGCACAGTGAGGTGGGGTCTCCACTCTGGTTCAGTGAAAAGTAAAAAAAGGGGCTTTTTAGGGGCTCTGAAGTCTGCCGATGTAGTCTCTTTCTCTCGAGTGTGAAATTGTGAATACGTTCCACAGCGTACACTTCCATTTCCCTGGCTATCAAAGAGTGGTGATGGATGCAGAGAGAGGAGATGAGCATAGGAATCTAACCGAGTGAAGTCTCTGAGTGAAAAAAGTAGATGTCACTTAGTTTCAGGCCTATAAAAGGTTTCTGTATTAAAAACATGGACATCTTTAAAGTTAAAATATCACTTTAATAAGGCCCCAGTCCTTAAATACTGAAAAGGGTATCTTAATTTAAGACTTTATGTTGTAAATCTTCATTTTGAGCACCTTCTGAGTGAGTAACAGAGAGCTGCAGTGAAGTTTATAGACTTCTACATTTGTATGACCTCTGTGTTTTACACCTCCATTTTAGCAGCCGTTTTTGTGCGTCTCATTTTCGAAGAGACGCTTTCAAAAGCGTGAGTCACAAATATGAGCATTCCTATATTTGTAACTAATTTCTTCCCGACTCCATTGATTAAGTTTGTTGTGACTCATGGTTCATTTCTTGTATTCTACAAAAAGATGCTCTATAAAAATGTGAAATATTCAAACCTGGCCTTGAGAAGAGAGATTTAAAAAAAGCAGCTCTGCTTTGACTGTGGGTGTCTGGATCTCTTGTACATACAAAGCATCTGAAAGATGAAAAGAGGAGGGGAAGCTTCAGTGCTGCTAGGATCAACCACAAATGGTAAAATCTAAAAAAAAAACAGGTTTATTCTATTCTGAATCAGAGATGTGGGGATGAGCAGATATCCATCAACTGATGACCTTGTGTTAGCACATTTTTCAATGTATTTTTAAGATGTTTATTGAAGTAATAAATGTGTGTGCATTTGGTTGAAGAAAGCAGTAACGTAGCCTTAAAATATGTGTGAAGTTTATTTGCTGCAAATGCTGAAGATCCCCTGACTTTACATGTGACGGTTAGCCTTAAAGCTAGCAGCTGCTCAAGCTTAAAGGTCTCCTATTATGCTCTTTTATGGCATATATTATAGGTCTCAAATATTTAAAAAACATGTCTCTGACGTGTGTTGCTCAAAATACCAATCATTGATTTTAGCATGTCTGCTATCCCTCTGTTTCAGCACCGTTTTCGAAAGTGCTGATTCTGTGACTGTCGCTTTAAATTTGAGCTGGGCTGAAGCTGGCCACGCCCCTTTGGAGCGTCATGATCTCTCTGGAGAGAGAAGTTTCTAACGGAGATACTCAGCTAAACGCTGCCATGATTAAACGCCATACTACATTCAAACCACATCAACCATTATTTCTGAAACACTTCTCAGTGTTTACCACTAGAACAGTGACATTATATATTATATATTCAACAACTCGTAAGTCCCTCCTGCATATATCCTGCACAGAGACACAGAGGTGCTGCGGAGGGGATTCAGCTCGCGACTGTATATGGGGGACGATAGGTTGGGACGTGTCATGTGGGCGGGATGTTGCCAGGAGTTCAATGTAAAGCCAGCCCACATTTAGTTTATGACGTCATATCAGCAGAAAATCTGGATCAGCTTGTTTGTACCCCCGTTTTTAGAGATGTGGGTTAGGAGGAAAAGAGAGAGGGTTGTATTTTCTGACACTTTGTGAGTCTCCTTACACATCGGGGGACACATTTATGTATAAAAGACAGCAAAAAGTGCATTTTGCATAATAGGGGACCTTTAAGAAGGTCTTCTTCTTCTGACTTTTAAGCTGGACCAGCTGCTGTCATGTGACCTAACACTTCACTGCACTTTGAAAGGGGTTAATTGCATTATTATGCTTAAGAAAATTGAGAAAATGACAATAATATTGTTCATTGCTATTATTTCTAGTACAATAAAGTCTATTGTCCAACAAAATTAGAGGGAGACAAGACGTTTGCCCACAGATATAAAACACTTCCTTGCCTTCCTACTGTGTGTCAGGTGTCCCACAAAACAAATGCATAAAATGACAGTGAAGTACCGATGTGAAATGCCTGTAAATGTCATTTACCAAATATAGTATTAATAGCAATCCACTCCAATAAGCATTCGATCAATAGATATGTTGTTTGTATATATCTGACGTAAACAAATATCCTATGAATTATTGAACCAGTGTGCTCACCACCATCACGTTGGCTTCAAACCATTCACACAGGAGGTATCTGGGTCGAGGGAGCTCTGATAAATCAGGTCCGTACAACCAATTGGCCTCGTAACAGGGTGATTTATTATTTATTGCAAGCAGAGAGGAGGATTTTGGGAGGGTGGGGGTTGCTCTGTTGGTTGGAGGATAAATAGAATGATTTTTAAATGCATCCTCATGTATGAACTGATAATGGTGACTATTGTACGTCACTTCATTTAAAAAAAAATCACTTGCCTGCTAGTTTTACGATAGTTATGCCTGTTTGAGATGTTGCTGACACAGATAACTCCACATTGCACTGGTTAATTTGGGAATAAAGCATTGTATTGATCAAATGGAGAGCTGCTGGTGGTGCACGAGGTTCAGCTTTAAGATTTGGGGATATTGTGCCATGCATATTGTATTGCTGTTCTGCTTAGAAAAACTCCATTACATAACAAGCACATTCAGTCCAGGCTGTCCATCCATCCGTGAGATGGACAGGTGGCGGCTAAATGGACTGATGAGGCTCAACACATGTTCAAACATCTCCTGGATCACAAGAACAGTGGCCATAAAACATCCCTGGTAAAACAAAACTGAAATGTGAGGTTTATGTAACGGGTCTGTTTTTGTCAAAAGCTGCAGGGGTGAAACTCTTTTACGTAATGTCCTGGCCTAAGCAATACTATAATTGGCCTGACTTGACTGGTATAAGGTCAAATTGAAAAATTGAAAAGTCAAAATTGCTGCTCCACTGCTCCAATTTTAAAGAAACAGGAGGTATGACACATGACACATCGTCGGTACTAACCAGCCCAAGGGGTGCCAGTTGTTTTCTTTTCTGAGGACAAAGTGTTTTATATGTTTTGATTTCAAATATGTGTAAAACTGAGGCTCCTGTGTTGTTTTTACTTCCCATTTCACTGAATGGCATGTCAAATGCTGGTTTGTTTTGATTTCCTGTTCTTTGAATTGAAGTCGAAGCTGAAAATATGTTTGCCAGTTTTAGTCACCTTACATTTTCAGTAATTAAGACACTATGCAGTTATACGTCAGCTTATGAATCACAATGAGACATGAAAAATCCAGCTGGTATCAATTTAGTACTGACTAGAATAACTGCAATATTTTTAGATTTCATGTGCCTTCCATTTTTCTTAAAGGACTTGGTTGCCAATTTGACCAAATGGATGCCAATGACAACCATCACTCTCCAAGCCTGAAAGGATATTTAAATGTAAGTTGTAATTGATTATTACAGTAGCTTAAACTGCAGTAAACCCAACCTACGACGAGTCTTCTGAATCTCTGCATTGAAAGCCTGACTTTCTCTGAAACACCTGGGCACTAGCTGACATTAACTTCAAAACGCACGCTGTCACACCTTGTCCAGTCTTGGGTGTCTCCATCAGACAATAAATAAGTAAATAGTGGACGACACACACATCCACTCAGGCACACACGCAGCATGAACAAGGGTCCTATCTGAGAGCATCCCATCCATTTACCAGAGCTCTACCATGCCTAAAAATAAGCCGCTAAAGCAACACGGAGTCATAGTGAAAGATACTGTTCAGGAACCTCAGAGGGATTTCTCCGAGCTGAAGTGGGTATGTGTGACGCACTAATTCCATTGTCAGTTTAGGTATTGGTGTGATAATAGCAAAAGATATTAGGTATTGAAAAAGACGTGTGATTTTGCAGTGTTCTTTATTTAACAATTTGATTCATCTGGGTTAGCTCAAGATCAAGGAGTCAAATGACTTATAAACCTCACATTAACTCAGTAAAACTTTTTCCACAAGGTTTATGAAATAATAACCAGCCAGACAGAGGCTATGAAGATGGCAGGCGAGCAACAAATTGCCCTAGGGAAAGTACAGAATTACAATAACCAATTTCAGTGTCAATGGATGCTAAACTGTTGAACAGATAATTGCATTGCGCCTGTCGAGGCTGGAAGGTCTGACGATGTCAGGTTGAAATGGTAAAAATAAAAAACAAAACATAGCTTAATGTAAGCACTCAAACCCATTAATATGTCTTCATCAATCCAATTCCATTCAATAGAGCAAAATGTCAGTAGAATAATAAAACCCAGCCTCAGTCAGCTGTGCTCAGACAGCAGCGATGAAGCCACTTGGTCCTCTTGCGAGAGCCACCTCCGCACCACCACCTCTAATCTGTGCCAATCAGATGACGCTAAACAGCCATTTGTTGTCGAGTTAGGCACCAGTGCACGCCCCCTCCTCATTCCAACAGCCAGTGCAGACCCGAGCAAAAGGGCTGGCAACGTAGCAAAAAAGCAAGGCACAGCAGTGATGGTGACAGAAATAGCAGAGTGGTGAATAATAGAGAAAAAGAACTGTGGTGTAATTAACATGGGGGCTCGAGGCTGATGTACTGTAGAGAGATAAAGAAAGGGAGTGAAGAGAGGGCGGTGAGGTAGAGGATGGAGAAGATCTGTGCGAGAAATGAAATAAATAAAGAGTGGGGAGTTTAGGAAAGGAACATTTTGTTAAACAGGGAAACAAAGAAGCAAACTGAGAGGATGTGAGAGACAAATTAAAGCCCATACTTTTCCATGGGGCCTGTTTAAATTAGATTCTATGCTTTTTATAAATCAAAATGCGAAGACAATTACATGTAACCCAGGAGCATCTCATCCTAACATCTCACTAGCTATGTTTCAATTCAATTTAAGCTAGTGACAGAGTACTTCTTTATTTATATGAAATAAGGTCCAAGCATAAATGAGGATGTGTTGTTATCCATTGCCCCAACCTACAGGTGACTTCTCTAGCCACAGAGAGAAAGCCATGGATTACAGACTTTAGAAAAGAGCTGCAGATTGCCAAAATGGCGCTGCTGCTCTGCGTGGGCAGGAGCAGCACTGCAGTAAGGAGAGGAGTGAGTAGGAGAACTGAAAGCTGCTCACTCTTCAGTACGTGTGTTTGTGTGGCTTCTATGCAAGAAGATGTATAGATGGACAGAAGCATGGGCAGTGGTGGAGAAATGACATGTAGGATAAATGACAGGAAGTAAGGAAAGGATATGAATGAATTGAGCCACAGAGGAATAACACAGATTCCCACCTGAACTCTCAATCTTAGTATTGGCACATTTAGCAGAATAAATTTAGAACTGCATTTTTTTTCCCCTTTTTCTCAAACAATAAAATAAGCTTTTCCCAGAAATGCTCTACAGTGGATAGTTTGGTTTGTAAGAGGAGAAACAGAGACTTTGCAAACACAATGGTGCATCCCTCTCCAGTGACTCAGAGGCTATGTTGCAGCAAAGTTAAAATACGTCATATCTCTTAAATGTCAATATACACAGTATATCATAGCATTGCAATCATACAACAATCATTATATCAGCACTGCAATACAGCAGTCATATAAGCTGCCAACAAATGTCTTACTTTTTCCATTATCTGATAACGGAATTTCTTATTATTTGTTGGTCAACATATACTCCACAATGTTAAATATGCTTGAGGTAATTATGGCCTGCATATTCATGTCTTTGCTCTGATGGAAACTATATAGCTTTGGGGTCAGATGATCCTTAATCAGTCCTTTGCTGCATAATAGAAGCAGCTCCATTACAACCCTACTTGAAAAGGAGCAAGTAAAGCCATGCGTCTTGGCAAATGGATGCATTGTAATCAGAAGGGGGGAATATACCAAAAACTAAAGTGGCTTGTTGTGGCTGTTTATACCTTGTAAAAAGCTAGATTAAGTAAAAGTAAAAACATGTGGTTGTGACGTGCAGTGAACATATACTAAGGAAACCCTGGTTCCTTCCTGTTTTCTAACAGCCTTTGCTTTAGCCAAGGAAGCGGTCTCTCATTCCAACAGGAAACACATCTCTGCCACTTCCTGTGTCCGGCGAGGAAGTGACAGGGCAGACAGGGAATGGCTGAGCTATAGTCCAACCCAGGATTTAAGTCTTGGTTGGTGTGACTTCAAGAAAAGAAAGAAACATTTACAAACGGGTTCTGCAACAGCTCCATGAAGAGCAGTTTATCTGCTCAAGTGTTAATGTGTGTTAACACTACTCTGTTGCTTTTACAACACTCTGTATCCATTAGCGCTACCTGCAGCTGCTACTATCATAACTTATACTACAGTAACTCAGAGACTTCAAAGTTGAACTTATTAATAGTAAAAAGGAGGTTCCTATACCATATGTTTCTCAAACTATGTTTTGGGTCTGAAAAACACTTTTATACAAATGCTTTTGCTTATCTATGTTTTAAATGTTTACGTATTCCACCTTTTACTGTTTAGCACTAAGTAGCACCTGTATGTGACAGCTATATAAATGAACATAGAAACAGGATCAACCATTCCTGCAACAAACGTTAAGCCTGGTTTCACTAGCTATGCAGGTTTAACTGCCACACACACCAGTTGTATTGTACAATCACAATCAAATCCTAATTCTAAACTCATTCTGTCAACAAACATACTTATGTACTTATATAATGTATTTAAGAAGATCAGGAGCAAATAATAGTGTTCAAGAGTCCTTTCTTACCCAAAGGCTTCATGATCATTGCTTAAATGAAAATGTATTCTATGAATTGTATCTCCTTGTCCATGTAAATGTTATCTGTATTGAGCCTGTTTATCCAGAACATTCTCAAAACATTGTGAGGAGAGCCCTGCACAAGATCATCTGTCACTCCCACCTCAAACAAGCAGCCCACGACTTTAAAATTGGTCCGAATGGAAAAAAGAGAAATAATGAGCTTCAAAATCTTCCTGTTTGACCTAGAAAGCAGGCAATGCAACAATGTAGCTATTAGCTATAAGGCAGCAAAGGTGAATAATATCCAACTCCACAGGATACACCATTTACTGAAATTGACATTGGACAGCGGTGACCCCTGGTTAGTCAGAGGCCATTGTCAAAACCTACACACTGATAATAAACCCTGTGGAAGTACGGAATACATTGCCGTATTTGTATTAGTGCTCCTGCTGACAGGTAGGCAGAGGTTTCCGCCCAATTATAGAGGGAAAGGGATGAAGCAAGGTAAGGCGGGCCACTAGAACAGAACCTAATGAGGACGTGGTATGATTGCTGCGGGACTGGAGAGACACGCGCTCATTTTGTGCCCACGGTGAGCGCATTCGATTGGTGGAGAACAGCCATATGAAGTGGCACAGAGCGATAGAGATGGATGGGGAGAGATAATGGAAGTGAGAAGGATTGATTCCTCACTCAGTGTGAGAGCATGTGGGAGGAGATGAGATGTTGAGACTGAAAGTGGGAAAGAGAGAGATGGATACAGAAAGTAAGTGAGTAGTCAGTCCATACAGTCAACTACCCTCGCTCTCGCTCTATTTATTTATTTTTGTATCTCCATCCAACTTATCCCGCCCTAGCTGGCAGAGTCAGCGCTGGGGGAACCGTCCATAATGATATAAGTCCTCGAAGTACAGTCAACCCTGCATGCAACACATTACTTCCCATAACACAACCGACACTTTGTGAAGGCCGTAAAATGTAGCGTGTCACCAGAGGCAGAACCTGGAAACCATACATACAACGGCAAGGGAGTGCTCAAAGAGTGTCCATTTCCATTCAGACATTTAATGGATCTGTGTGGATAACTGTACCACACTGACAAGAGACGTAGCTATCCATAACATCCTCATATACATCCTTACGTAATCAGTGCTGCACTTTGTGGTTGGTCAGTGAATCCCATAGAAGCAGATCCATTTACCATATGCCACTGAACACAAAAAAACATGGTCCTTGAAAAGGTGTTGAGATCTTTTTTGAAGTTTGAGGTACAATTCCACTCCTTTCCCTCCTGTTAGGAATAGGACTATAAATGCCACTTTGCCGCAGTCACTGTGACTCGGTGCCATCTTAACTGACACTCAACTGCCCGGTGCTGAGGGTGTCTGAGTGTGTTTGGAAGATTTCATACTGCAGTGCTCTGTGTCCAAGTGCGACACACATGCATCTGCTTTTAAAGTAGATAAAATACTGCAAACCCATTTTTAGATGGTTATGTTTAGCCTGAAGTATCAGTGCAAAATAGCATCTCACTCCACAGCTTGAAGGCTTCAAGATAAAAACAAAAACGCTTTTAATAAGCCTGAAACTGAGCATGGCCTCTGTTGACTTTGCATGTAGAGGAACAAATATGCTAAGTTAGCGTCAAGGCTTTGAATTGGATCCAATTGCAAATATTTTTACACCGCTGAAATCCACATACCTAACTATCTAATCAGAGCATGAGGTGACTTGGCTTGTTCCAGTGCATTGTCACTATTTACATAACTGTGTCTTTATTCTCACAAAAACATTTCAGGGTATAAAACAAATGGATTTCATTTTCATTTCTTTGCCTTCCAGACATCCGCTGACCAATGGTGCTACTTTAACCCCAGCAGCGTTTAATAAAAGCACTCAAGCACTTCATTTATTTAGCTTTCTGTCTGATCTCTCATTATATTCCTTTCTTCCACTTTCTATTATCATCTCCATCATTCGTCCCTGGTGTGTTTCTTTCACTCTTCAAACTATCTCTCCTTCCTGGTCTTTCTCTCCCTCCCTCTTCGAACTTGTGTGAACATAGTAGTGTCTGTATCTGTGTGTGTGTGTGTGTGTGTGTGTGTGTGTGTGTGTGTGTGTGTGTGTGTGTGTGTGTGTGTGTGTGTGTGTGTGTGTGTGTGAGTGGGAGGGAAGGGAGGAGAGCAGCATTTCTGGCTGGAGGAGGAGGTGAGAGAGAAAGAAGCGACAGAGGGAAAAAGAGAGAGAAGCAAAGAATTTACTGGAACAAAACACGCCGTTTCAATCACGTAGATAAGAGCCGCCTACTCACCATGTTTTATCTCAAAGCAGATTACTCCTCATTTTAACAATATATTATATTATAATCCCTAAGTATATTGCATTATTTATAACCTAGGCCCACCAGAACATTATAATTTGGAGTTTGCCACCCGAAGGAACTACATTAGAGCTGCTATTCCCACCATCTGTCGAGTGTCTGGATAGATTAACTCCATCACCATCGTGGGGGAAATTTACTTTTTAGTTCCTAGGAAAGACCTATTTACTTCGTTGTGGACAAAAGTAATCGAGCATTTTAAAATAAACTATAAATAGACATGCATAGCCACAGGTGAGCTATCTTATAAATGAAATTGTAGCTAAGAAATACATGTGGCTGGTATTTCGTTCAAGAGGCGATGGAATGTCTCTTGGATGAAATGTAACGGTAACCAAATGTCTATCATCAGCGAAATTGCATCCAAAAGTGGCAACAATGACACAGACTAATATTGGTCTTTCTCCTGAAACAGCTCCATAATACAAGGTAATTTACTTCAAAAAGTGGTCATTTTGGGGAAGAATAAGTGCATCATAAGAACAGTTTCCTTGACAACACTTGTACGAGTGCCACCTGACGAAAGTACCCCAAACTGGACAAAAGAAGCTTATTAACAGCCGACCTTCAAACCCAACTGAGTCATTTGGATACTCACTGATGATTCCTTGTTGAAGCCAGTAAACTCAGAGGCACAGGCTCCCAGGAGACCCTGAAAGAGACACAGGTACTTATTAAAATAACTAAAATGATTTACACATAAAGTACATCCCTTATTATCCCCAAATGTATATCTTGGCTGATTGGATTGGTAACACATTTAAATCCTTTTCCCCAGCTGAACTCAACACTCAGGAGGGACTGCGCTCTGGCACAGAGGTTTCCCAAATACACAGCTTTCTTATTTACCAAAAGCAGCCAGGAAAACATACAGGTAGCAGCTTCTCATGTTAAGCCCGAAAGTCCCTTTTCTCAGGTATCGTATGAATGAGTGTTTTTGCAGTTCCCACAACTAACAGAGCTACACGTCTACTCTCAAGCCGATCACATCACACCAACTGGATATGGTAATAACCACAGGTCTACAATAGTCACAAACCTGACGTGGCTTTCTGGACTAACTGTGTTGCCTAAACTATAAAATCCAGCCTAGACACATTACAATGCTAACAGAACAGGTTTTCATATTCCTCAAGACTAAACCTGTCCAAGATCACTGATGCAGATTCTGAAGTGTAACCCTGGGAAAAGTATGCAGGACTAAAAGACTGCCTCCTTTTTGTTCCATTTCCTCTTGTTATAATGGCTGAAGGACACACTGCATATCTCTACTAAATATGGGCCACGCTCTGCAAAGCCACATAAGATCTCTCAGCTTGTTAAAATCACCTATAAAAGCCTCTAAGAAAACATATCAGTGGCGACTTTGATGGAGTAAAATAATAGTGTTTATCAAAGCTGAGACCATCACAGGCACACTAACAAGACCCTCAAAATCATCCTCATGACTATAATGATGCATGGAGCCTAATTTCCCCAGTCTGATGCATTTCATCCATTAGAGATGATACAGAAGGGACTCATAGCCATTGTGTTGAAGCAAACCTAATACAAAAAAAATGTATGCTAACCAGCGCAGTTGGTGACAAAGGTTGACAAAAGTGCAGTGAAAAGTGTATTCACAGCTCAACTATCAGGCAGTTCTGCACATATGTCATTTCCTCCCTTAGGTTGGCTAGATTTACCTGATTTGGAATCATGTCAACCAACTTTAAAATCCTGCTTTCAACCAAATATCACCGATCCAGTAATTATCTTGTTAGCTACAATGCTAGGCAACATGGTTGACATATCTGACAAACGTCATATGTATGGACTTGACTTGGTGTGATTGAGAGCTTAATTGAACCAGCTCTGTGAAAGAGAAAATCGAAAAATGGTACAAACTGGGCTGGCAAAAATATATTTTTTATAGAAGGTCAAGTCTTGTTTGACCTACCTTGAAAAAGGTCTTAACATTCGAGATGCTCTTCAGTGTTTTCTCTGCATTGTCTCATACAGTAACTGAGATTTCAACACACTTGAGTTACACATTTAGTTTTGATGGTTTCATCTTAGAAAAAAAGAGTTCATCAGCTAGTCTCCAAAGTCATGCCCACTTATAATTTCAGTCGTAAATCAACACCTGGTAATGACTCAGGAAATTGTTTAGCAGAGGTGGTAAGTGACAGACAAGTATAACAAATCCCTTCCTGTCATCTACTAAGATTAATTGGACAAACACTGACAAAAAGTCATTAGTTTAGTCACTGGAGGAAGGAGAAAACAGTTTTCTGAATCTGTAATGTGTTTATACTTTACTGATTGAGAGAGGCTGCCCTTTATTCTGAAGGTTAATGTCATATTTTGGGAAAGTGTAATTATTTCTTCTAACTTTAGCAAGAGGGGTGTATCAGCAAACACCAAGATACAAAGTTCTATGTTCTGATGTGCTGTATACTAATATACTCAATTATATATTGGTTTGAACTGCTGTCAAAAACTGCATTTCCTCACTCTTGACTTCGTATGTTGTTAACCTAAACAGTCGGCTTCATTACTATCTCTCCATATGCCAAGCTATTGGTGCAGACTCCTAACCCGGACCTTGGACGGCTCTGTAGTCTGCTGTCCTCAGGCTGCCGTTCAGCCTAATGAGGCTTGCTAATGGTGCACCCATGTCAATCTGGAGAAAACATTCTCCTCTATGCAAACTGAAACACATGTACACAGTAGCTCAGTGCACTAACGCGCACTTTCCACCAACATCAATATCTGCTAAGCTGATGTAAGGACACACATAAACGTCTGTCATCCTATCGCACTCTGCATTTCCCTTATCATTTATTTCCTGAACAGCTGTTGACTTTAAACCTGTCTTGTTCTATCCAAGTTTGTTTTAGATCCCTATTATATTGGCCCTTAAATAGCTGTATCTTAAACTCTGCATTCATATTTCCCTCAGCTTCCTTTGCACAATGTCTTAATGCTTCAGATTTCTGTTTGATAGTGGATGTTAACTTGTGCTGGTATATCCTGTGTTAAGGCTGTTACAGAACTCCCTTTTCTAAAGGTGTTTTAGTGGGTTTGTAATTCAGAAGATGGTCAACGGTTTAAACATCGGACCCACATTTGTAGGAGATAATAGGAAAGCGTGTAATGGCCATGAGCATTCAAACTGGAATGAGACATGCAGTACTTGAACTATGTGAGCGACCTTTTGTTCAACCCCCCTCCACTTGTCCACCAGTGGTGACTAGTGCAGCATGGCCTAACTTCGATTGGCTTCACAAGGCCACACACACACACTCACAGGAACTTGTCCATTAGTCATGCTCTGTTAATGTGACTAGTTAATGATTGTGAACCCTGTTTCAACACATGTATAAAGTGTGACCTGTGTGGGTGCACATGACAAAGGAGAGTTAAAAGCAAAGAGTCCAGTTTGCAAGCTGTGTTTTAGCTTAAAGAAAAAATACATATACGAAAAGACTGTCTGCGATTCTGAATTGCTAAGCTAACTAGACCAAAAGGAAAACAACACGGTCTGCATTTTCTTTCATTATGCACAACCTATTGTTCCCCATCATTATTTGAAGAAATGTCTGGAATCACATCTTTTAGAGCAACTGCATAATGCAATCAAGTTTGTCTGGGAAAGTACAGGGAGCTGCTGCTATGAATAATAGTGCTTCTGCTATTTAGGAGAAACAAAAAAAAGTTTAGGACACAGACAGGGCAGACAGATGACAGAGAAATGAGAAGGAGATGTGGGTTTTGGAGAGCAGAGAGAAAAAGAGAAAGGAAGAAAACGAGGAAGGCAAAACAGGTCAGAGCTGGTAAAGCCATCGTGTGGGCTGGCAGGACTGTTTGTGTTTTGGGCCAAAGCCACAAGCATCTCCAGAGTCTTTTACACGCCCTGGAGCTACACTCAGGGCTATTTACTGTTCAAAATAAATAAACAGATATAGATATAAAGTGTTGTAAGGTGAGGGCTCCTTGAGAAGTCTGCTGTGATTCTCAACATCTTTTCTTGTAAGTGATTATTCAACACATTCTGGCCTCTCAGTTGGACATCAAGCACATGATGAGATGTTGCCCATCTGGTAAAATCAAGTACAAAATGTCAAGTTCAATCAGCAAAACATTCAATAAATCCCAAATGTACTAGACCAATGCTTGATTCCCCTCCTAAAATACATTCTTACTTTAAATATTAGGCATGTTCCATCCATTAGCCATAAAACAAAATCCAATATGGCCAAATTAAACGCTTTGATTAAGAAGAATGTGTGCTTTGGCAAGAATTTTCAGGAGACAGCTTGACAATACAAATCATGCTGTGGCATACGGGATTCAGAGAGAGCATTAGCTCAAGTTGCAGGTCGTAAAAGAGACAACGTCCAGATGTCTGGCAGGATGCACAAGAACGCAGCAGAGGATTTACACTGCTAGTTCTCTTCCCAGGCAGCTACTGACGGCTGTGTGTTCCTCCTGTTTGAGAAATCAAGTCTTTCCTGGGAACCATAAGGAACAAGGCGGAAGCATTTAAAGGAAATTGTTGAAGTTGGCATTGTTGAATATTTTTCTTGGAGTCAACAAAACCCATGAATAGACCGGAACCAACACATCCACAACACTTACTAATACGAGTTTTTGCATTCAACAACGGGGCAATGCAGTTTTTAGTAAAAATGTATGCAAGTTGAAAAGAATGGCAAAGTTTTGGGACTGTTTCTACCAGCAGATTGACATACAAAAATCCATAGGGACTTGGCCTGGGAGCTGGAAGGTCACCAGTTCAAGTCCCCGAAAGACCAAGTGCTACCGTGGTGTCCCTGAGCAAGGCACTGTTCCTTACACTGCTCCCTGAGCGCTGTAGATAATGGCAGCCCACTGCTCCTAACACTACGATGGGTCGAATGCAGAGACTTAACGGCGGCAGAGGTCACGTCAGTAGGGACTTGGACTTTGAAGGGTTGCCGGTTCACGTCCCGACCAGAACAAGGAAGACGGACTGTGGACTGATACTGGAGAGGAGCCAGATCACCTCCTGGGCGACTGCTGAGGTGCCCTTGAGCAAGGCACCGAACCCCCAACTGCTCCCTGGCGCCGGCTCGACTGGCTGCCTCTCCGCTCTGGATCCTCTCATTGCATGTGCATGTGTATGTACATGTATACTGTAACTATAACTGTGTGAATTGTATGGGAATTTGCAACTGTGTGCGCATTAAAAAAGGTCTTCTATGGCGATGTATATTGGATAGGAATGGTTTCCATCTTCAGTGTTTTTCTGGCCCTTATCGGAGTATCAGGCTATAACTATTAGTATAAATAAATGATTTATTTTCATGGAATTTGCTGACTTTAATGTTTCCCCCAGACACATTTTGAAATATGTGAAAGTAAACTTTTGAGGCTGGAAGAACATTTACTCCTTCTCCCTCATTCAGAGTTTTGGATGTGCCCTAGCTAGGTTGAGTAGTTAAAGAGCAGTGTGCATGACATAATGGTTCAATCACATGTTTATGAAGCTGTTTTTGACAATGCTTCAGTTCATTTATCCAGACATTTGACCGAATTCTTGCACTTTACTATCATACTATATGGTTGCTAGGCTGTTGTGTCCCCATAGTCTTTCCTAAAGCATGCTGTTGAGGGCTCCAAGCGAGGAACAAAAGATAGATGACATGAGAGACTGGAAATAACCTTCCCCACAATGAGACACTTTTTTTCCTCTTATGGTCTAATCATGAACACTGATGAAAGCCTGTGCCTCATGCAATTTCGACTTGGGGGAATTAATAATCCTGAATATTGGCTTTTGTGTTCTTTCACAAAGAATTCAATTGACATGAATACCAAAATATGCTTGCAAAAACTGCCATAATAACCCCTTTCTTAGGAGACGAATGCAAATGTTGCCACGTGTGCTATTAGGTTCTCACTTTCCATCTTGTTGAGAAGAAGCATTTAACCTGGAAAAATAATTAGCACCTTTGAAGTACTTCTTTATGCAACCCTCTCTCCCATAGCCTGAACTCTAATCCTGCAATAGCAATGCCTTACACTCGTCAAGACAGTGGAAAAAAGCTGAACTGCTACGATATTAAATCAACACCCTGTTTAAATGACCCATAAAAAATACAAAAGCCAACATCACATCCAATGGGAAGGGAATGCCCCATATTTTAGGCCAATAAAGTATGGAGTGAGAAGTGATTCACAGGGGGAGGGAAGCAGGATACTCCATAAAACCCCATGAAGGTGTATGGGGAAGCTGTAGGAACTTGCAGAAAATTAAAATCTCCATGGATTTCATTTCAAAGCCACCGCGATCCAGCATAAGCAGCTTTGTTCCTTTGCCACCTATCCTCACTTTCTGCCCATTCTAAACCTATCTTTATTGTTTTGGCCAGCGTTCTCTATCAAGTCTCAGCTGCCTTCTTTTCACATTCCTCCGTCATGGAGACATAATCTTCAGTTTTTCCCTCTCCCACACTCTTCAACCCCTTCAGAAAAAGGGGATACAGTCTGGCGTAGCCGCTGTATCAAATCTATTTGTCGTTTAAACCTTCTTCAGACTGCAGGCTGGATTAGGCTTGCTGCTGATGCTATTCAACAAAACCTGGCCAGTGAGCTTTGAAGGGCCAAGCTTTTTTTACGATTTCTGATTTGCCAGAAGGAGTTCACCCAACAGCCATAAAAGCCTCCGATTTTCTATCATCATGGATATATTCATCAGAAGTGCGTACTCATGGCTGCTGCTTACATTAGAGTGTCTATGCAACTATGTTAAGTCAACACACTAAGAGCCTATTGAGGGAGTTGATGTTAATCCAAAGAGTATAGAGGACATTTAAGTGCCGTGGCAGAGATGTGTTTGCTTTTTTAGCCAACTATCAAGCTAAAAAGATGAGGAGAGCTGACAATAGAGGAGAGAAAAGTACAAGGAGAAAGTTTGTGTGAGTCCCAAGGAGTCTGGGAATCATCTGTGCAAAGGGAAATTGACTAAATGTGGCAAGGAAGAAAAAGCATTGCCAAAGTAGCAGATCCTCTTCTTCGACTGTAAATCACATCAGAGCTGAAGTCCAATAGCAAGAGATTTTTTTCTGGATAACACCCAGTAAGATAGATGGGTTCAGGGTCAAAGAGAGTTCTGCAGATAGAAAAATAGAGAGAGAAAATTAGTCAGGAGAGAGAGGAGGGTAGAGTCCCAACTTGAGTTCATAAGTTCAACGGGGAAAAGTGTTCCGTTCACTCCTCCCTGGTCTGCACTTCTCACAGTGAGCACAGGAAAATCACACAAAGATACCAGGTAGCCGAGGAACTGTATGCATCTGTGTGCAGCCTTGTGTTGGTGTGTGATCTATAAAAGCTACCTCCATCTCGGCCCTGAAACAGACCTGCAGCAGCATTAATATTTAACCCTTTTGGTCAAAGCACCACTTTTTACTGTTCAGCACCTCTGCCTCACCACAAGTACAAGCCCTCACAGATATCTCAAGTGTGTGTGTGTGTGTGTGTGTGTGTGTGTGTGTGTGTGTGTGTGTGTGTGTGTGTGTGTGTGTGTGTGTGTGGGTCTTTGTGGGGTCTATTGGGAATCGATGGTGTGGTAAAACCTTGATAATAAAAGTTATAAATCACAGCTACAATATGCCCAGCCTCTAAGCTAATAAAACTCCAGCCTACAATAGCTTGACAACAAAAACATGCTGTTTTTAGTTTCTTCTCTTTGTCTTGTTAGCATTCACACAATAAACAACAGCAGTGGCAGGGGTAGCCATGGCACTGCCAAGTCAACGTAAAGACTCCTGCCTCTTGTTTCAGCCCACATGTCCCCAGACACTCGGAGAAGTATCTTGGTAATCTTTTTTTACACATTTTAACAGCACAAACTATTGTTGTTGTTGCCGTTTTTTTTAACAAATGTCATATGTATTTGCTTTAATTGGTAAATCAATCCATAACTAGCCATAACTTTGCTATCTATTTCATGTAGTTTCCGACCCCTGATCTGTTGGTTTCCACAAATGATGATGGGGCTTTATTTTTTATCCGATATGTGGATGTGGCCCTGCATTTGGGTTGCTGAGTCATTCAAGAAGTACATGTATTTTCAATATCAGTCATACTTTGTACATTTGAAGCACATTTTGTATTCATTTGTCTATTTAAAATAATAGACAAATCTGTATTTAAGCCAGAGCAATCATCTTTGGAAATAAATGCTATTTCGTTTCTTACCAAAATTATCTGATTACTATCCTACAATCATCCTCAAATTCAATTATCTGAAAGTGTGTTATTTTAAACAAAACAAAAGTGAAGAGTCAATGATAGTGAGAGTGCCAAACCAATTCACAAACCACAAGCATACACTTGGCAAGAATAAAAGCTCCTAAACAAAACAGGCAGAACTGAAGCTCTAACGTCAAGGTAAACAAAAGACGGGGAGAGAGGCAAGTATGCTAATGCTTTTAATCCTGACATCTGAAGACACAAGCCCAGTATTTACAGCAATTAGCTTTTGTTTCAAGTTCTTTTTCATTGTGCCAACAGTGTAAAATATCTCAAAGCACCAGACATTGTACCAGGTAACATCACTGACAGCCAAATCCGAAAAACAATTCAAAGATCTGCAGGCAGACAGCTTAAGTTAGCCCATCAACCCAACATTTAGTAGTCAATTGTAAATAAATGCAAAACAAATGTCATGCATGTTAACAAAAGAAAAAGCTTTCTGATTGGCTATGTAGTTCTACCTTTAAATTATTGGTAGTCATATACAGTATGCATGTGTGCGACTGTCACAAAAATGGCCAAATCAAAAAGAGCCAGCCGGCCAACTGTCGATAGTTCATACAGTTGTCCAATCGCCCAACCATATGAGACAGCCATGAGTACTTGTTTACATTTTTTTATTCCAACCCAACTCAATAGCAGCTGAACTGAAAGGGTACTAATCACTACTGAGGGGAAAATGTATGATAAAGGCACATGATTGGAGAGCACTGAGATAGGAAATCTGCGCTGTATCGATAAGGCCTGAACCAGCTGAGAGTTAAATGGCTGTTTCACCATCAGTCACAGGAGGGGTGAGGATTGACAAGTGCATGTTTAATGGCTGTGAGAAACAGTGTGCAGGGGTTCCTGGGTAATCGCTGTTATAAGGGGAAGGGAGCAGGTTAGAGATGCAGACTGCAAGCCCTGTGACACTTTGACCGATGTGAGGCTTTGCACCTCCCAAAGGGGTGAAACAGAGAAAGGCCTTTGAATAGAAGCTAAGCTGTCTGTGCTGTGCCCTCAGCCCTGCAGTTCACAACCAAAGAAAGGGTCAAGCCGTTGCTTGACTACAGGCATCTCTGGCTTCCGTGGCAAAACAAAACAATTAAGTGTGGGGGCTGGATGCGCTTGAGGTCCACCATTCTCCTCTTTCGCTCATCATTTGGAAACCTCTGCTCAACTAGTATTTCTCTCGACCCTCTGCCTTTTCCCTGCTCTGAATTCCACATTTATTCTTCTCCGCTTTTACTGCTTAACCTATCTTTCCCTGCTCATCTGTACCCCCTTGTTTCTAACTGTGCATCATTATGTAATTTGAGTTTCCAATGACGGTTTTGGGCTCAAAACATAAAGTGTGAAAGGTGGGGAAAAGCCAACATAAGAGAAGTTGCTGTTGGTTGTTTTCAGGCAGCTTTTAACAGATTACTGCTACATGGTTTATCCATCTATCAATCACTTGAGCCCTGTCTGTGAGTTCCCATTTTCTGAAGTGAAATTGTGTAAAGAGCGCTTTAAATACCACTGTGTCGCTGGCTTACAGAAATGTGATAATGGCATCCTTGAAAATGTTCACCTTTTTCCTGCCAATTAAAATGTTATCAGACATATAAACTTAAAGCTTTCACTGAACATGTCACCAAACATCCAAAGCTTATATTGTTTAGTTTGAACGTTTCCTTTAGATATAATACAGACTGAAATACTATACAACTCAGACAGATCAGCTCCTGCGGTGCTGCTGACATTTGTTTCAATGCGTTACAGTCTCTTCATGGCTGATGTGTGTATGGAAGAGTTTGGGTTTCAGCCTGTGCTTGCTTAAATCAAACTTCTAATAAATGGTGAATGCAAGTTTGTTTGTGTGTCTAGCTGTAACGCAAAGTTCAAAATAAACTCAGACGCCTCTTCCTTTAATTACAGAGGGCAACATGATGAGCTTTAATGATAGTGACTCTGATATGGGCTTTTTTTAAATAGAGCTTGCAGGGTGATATGCCCGTTCCTTGAAGACACCTGCAGCATATAATTTTACTTTATATTCAAGGTTTATGCTTCTTGCAAAGTCTGCCAAAAGAAACCCACCAGCCAGCTGTGGGACTGGATAGTGATCCACAATCATTGGCAACATGGAGAAGATGAAACTATCTTGTGTAAGCTGCCTTTTCCTACACGCGCGATGAAAGGATAGGTTCCCCTGCTCCACTGAAGGTATCTTTGCTAAAAGAAAAGGAGAAATTGGTTGTAATTACTGTTGTTAAAACCCTGCCTTATCATTAGACTCCAAGGTTTAGTGACAACACAACAACTGTGCTGCCATGGCAACACTGATGGAAGACAGGATGTTCGTGCCGCCAATATTTCACCCGTTTAAATGTTCCTCCGATGCACACAGACTACATGTGATCAGTCTGGTCAGGGTAAATCTGTTTATCGGCACCCCCCACCCCCACACACCCCCCCCGCCCCATTCAGAGCGCAGGTGGACTCATCAGTGGGCTCGGCTGGCACCACTTCAGCCATGGGCTAAACAACGCAGCACAGCTGGGTTCATCTGATATTATGTAACGCAGCGGCAGCACCACCCCCGCAGGCCCTGTTCACACCACACTACCCCTCTCCTCCTCTTCTTCCTCCTCCTCCTTCTCTCCCACCAGTGCATCTCTGGCCATTTGCAGGCAGCGGTGCATTGTGAGAGGAGAGTGCTCCAGCTCTGACACAACCTGTTGGGGAGGATTGTGGGAGATTCAGCTTTGGAAAACTACAATAGAAAGGTTCATAGAGATGCATTGATCAGCGGCTGAGTGCGTTCTGGTTTTTTATATTTAGTGGCTTGTTTGGAAGGTTATGTAACCACCATTGATTAACACTTCCATCTCTTAGTTATACTATTTTATCTACAGTAACACAATCTGCAAATAACAGTGCAATATTCACTTTCCCTACTGTTATCCAGCTGCTATCACACTACCTCTACATGTTACCCTTATTTTATCCTTTTAAATACCTTTTCTGTCATTTTAATACTATCATTTACATTTCTCATATTTAAAGCATGTCTGTTAATTCATCATTTGTCTTTTTACTTTGCTGTAACAATGCAAAATTTCCAACCAAAATCTGCACAGAAAATAAAGTGGTACGGTCAGTAAAACAGTCTAAATTGATCATTACTGAGTGTGGATGGTTCTCGCAGTGTCTGCTGTCCACTACTGCTTTATAGCATGAACATCTTCTCCTTTGGTTCATGAAATCTTAGCAGCATCTGAATGCAACAGGACACATATGTTGATAAATCTGCAAGCTCTGAGAAGTGACGCGAGAGCGCAGCGCCGTTACGCACGGCCCTTCACTGCATTATTTCATTAAATCGTCTGAAAACGGCACCAGATGGCTCCAGCAGAACCGTGCAGACCTCTTCACATCAGACTGGTCGGTAGTAATTGGATATTCTGCTTTTCATGAAGAAGACGCACAGCTAGGGTATCATGCTCTTTTACAATGATCTTTTTTTAGCTAAAGCATCGTACTTCCACATTTAACTGTGATTGGCACAGCTGTTTCAGAGCTATGAGACTGCAGATGTGAATGCCGGAGAGAGCATGACGATCCATATGCACCTTCACCATATTGTCTTGAAACGTTCCTTTATTAGAGATAAAAGTGCGCTCAACATAAGTTATTCTCTGCGGTGCATTTATTCCTCAAATGGGTGATTAGATTCCAGGGTTTTCATCCATCATTGATCCCACCGGTGAGTCTGCCTTTACTTCATGGACACACATTTTGTTACTAAGCAATCCTTGCCAAAAGTGGAATTGCACTCGTTGCCTGGCAACATTCGCTTATTGAATCTCGTATCAGGAAGCAGCGAAAACCCAGTGGTGCTTTGAGCTACTGAACAGACCTCCAGATACTCTTTTCATCTCGGGTACATTCTGTGATGTCCAACTACAATCGGGCTATTCATGTCAACTGATAAGCCATTAAATCACGACACCTGGCCCCTCACAATCCCTCAGGTAATCCTACACACATGCAGAAAGCTGATACATGAATTCATAAAGTATCTCCAGTCCATTGTTAATTATGCGAGTGTGAAAAGAAAATGCAATTTCATTCCAACCAGTGTGTCAGTAATGAGACGATACAAAACAGATAATCATTGTCTTCCCCAAGTGGGATGTTAAAGGCAGTCTCTTTATTAAATCCCACTCTGTGGGCCCTCATCGTAGACACTTTACTTCTAAACTGCCTGTCATCAGAAGGAACCAGCAGGGTCGTCAACTCTCCCCCATGCAGCTTCTTAATGAAAGAGAGCAGCTTGCCTCACAACTACTGACGGAGCTCCGAACGCCACTGGAATGGATCAAAGCTCAATATGTTAACATCGCCTCGAATGACCATTTTGAGCACTCTAGATAAGCCCAATCTGTTTCAGTTACTTCTAACAAGGCAGCAGCGATGTGTTATGGTGGGGACAGGGTGAGTTCAGAGGAGCAGGTGGAGAGGAGGTGAGGCGGGAGGTTTTCTGACAGATAAGGTCAGCAGCACTTGAACTATGAGTGAACGTTTCCTTTCAGCAGGATTGACGGATGACAGTCGGTTTCTTAGGGTTACAAAAAAAATGCTTCTGAGAACATTGGGAAATAAAATGGATGAAAAGAGTTAAAATAACAAAAAACGAATTAGTCTTGATTAACTGTTTGGTTTATGTATTGTTAAAAAACAAGGCCGGCATAATTTCTCTGAGCCCAGGATAGCTTTCAAATAGCTTGTTTTGTCAGAAACTTCCAGACTCAAAGACTTTCCGTTAAAAAACTGTTATTCCTGATTATTATTCAAATAAACTATAACACAGGCCATCCTCTGTGACTGGAAAATAAAGCATTACATTACATTTTCCCTCAGAGAACAGTTTATTTGAGCAAAAGTTCATAAAAAGGTTGGCAAGGTTAGGACTGGATTCACCTACTGACACTGGGAACAAAGCCCATTGGAGCTGGCTTCTCCGAAACAACATACCAGAGTGTGTGTATCCCAACACTTACTACCATGCCTGTCCAAATAATCATTAACCAGTTCAGCCCTGAGTCAATATTAGAGGGACCCCTGTAAACTAGAATGTAAATACCAACCCCGGGCACAGGGACGTAAACACATAAGGAAGGGGAGGCTTGGGTATTGTGGCACGCAGAATTCATTGTTTTTGCCATGTAGATACAGTTGAAAACAATGAGGTCATCTCTATTGAGTACACACAGCATTCTCACACATTGTGCAGCATGCCACTGTACCCCCAGCTGAAAGCACCTACAGAAAGGCTCTTTTATGCACTCTAACCAAACATTTGCTACAAAGCCATGAACCTGAAATCTATTAAAGCCGGGGATGGAAACTTGACTCTGGCTCTCAAGGCCATCACCTTAAATGCCAAAACACCCCCCCCCCCCCCCTTTTGGATGAGCACCACGAGCAGAGAGGAGCACTGCAGATGACAGGCCACTTTCCTGTTTTGGTGTATGCTTCCACCACCTGCAAACCAGATGTGTTTTATGCCTGGGCAATGTGACCTCCTTTTTCTGCTTTGAAAGAAAATGATCTGCAGGTCTTTAAGCTGGTCCAAACGTCTAGCCTAGAATCTGTCAATGTGGAATATGCAGTACAATTCATTTGTTGATAAAATTCATAGATGTCTTCAATGGAAAATTGTTTTAATGACCTATCAACTGCCATCCTAACTTTAGCCAGTTTATCTTTCTTACTATATCATTGGAAATCAAGCAGCATTATGCCTGAACTGCACAGGGTATTTCTCAGAATTATCAGACATTTTTCGGATTAAATATCAAATTAAATTAATAACCAAATACAGTCCAGTCCTCACACTAATCCTACCCAGCTCACAAGTGACAGAGAGGAATTCACTGCTCTCAGCATTATGTGTGGCTGTGTGTCAGTACAAGGATCTGCAAAGCAGGAAGACTGTTGAGGGTTCAGCCAAAAGCTGCTGGTGCTTAGCGATGGATTGATGTGTTAACTCCTCTGGCACAAACTATAGGAACCCAAAAACCCAACAAGATGACTTTCATTACGATTATCCACCAGAGCTTTGCTTTCATTGGCAGAAGGGAAGAATGCTGAAGCCTTATTTACTTGATAGTAACATTGAATCTAAAGAAATGCACTGAATATGCCTAACTTTCTTTACTAATACTGATATCTTTCGGTATAAAAACGTATTAGTATCAAAGTTTGATTTCACAATTGTCACAACCCCAATTTTTATATTGAACCAGATGTACTAGACAACATTATACACACACACATGAAACCCCCCCCCAAAACTCATATAGAAAAGTAGCTGAAAAGACAACCAGCAGAAGAACCAATTGAAGCTATCAAAGCTTGATCTCAAGCAAGAAACCTTTGGAAAATTTGCAGACTATTCTTTGCAAGGCCACAGGCTGGACTCTTTACGACACACTGCCAATATTCAGTGCTCTGAAAAGTGAAAAGTCCAATTCATACTGAGATACGATTTTTATAATCTTATGATGCCAGACCAGTCAATCAGATTTGATCACAGCACTTAGACATCACGTTAAGGGGCAACATTGATCCACTACAGTAATTATAGTTGTGTAGTAGCATCTTGTTGTGTATTATATGCAGGTGGTGTGTTATTACTGTCCACTTTTAGCTGTTGACAGACTCCCAATCCCTTTTCATGACATCGTAAAGTATCTTGAGAATTTAACCTCATCTGTGCTTCAAAATGTGTGTTCAAAGTGTCTTAACATAACTCCTTCCAGGCAGCCGCATTACCAGAAACATAAACATGGCCACAAGATTATCCGTTTGGTTTGCTGTGGCTCAGTGGAGCATTACAGCCCCACGAACTGAACTCAAAGTGACAGTGAAATCACAGAGACTGTCAATTACAGCTCACTTAATGAATCAATTCCAAGGACCAGAAACAACTTAAAAGCCTGTTGACTTTAAGACCAGCTTTTTCGCTCTGAACCACTTCTTTACGCTGTGGTGGATCTGCAATGTGTGGTGAGTCCTTATATCATCTTCTTCTTCTACATCACATAAAAGGGCAGCTGCTTCCAAACTTGCCGGTAGCTTTATACACTGTATGCAGCTTTAGATCAAGAAGGAAAACTTACTGCCAACAGATGACAGCTTCCCATTTCAATTTGTAACAGTTTTCCTTTAGATCAGACGATATGTTTTTCTTGAAGCCTGTGTCTACATATGTGTGGAGGAGGAGGAGGAGGAGGAGGAGGAGGAGGAAGTTTGCGGCAAGTGAGAAGAGCAGTTAAGGGGATCCCATTTTTTTACAAAGTAAAGAAATGAAAATGTAGAATTCATAGCCTAATTATTAATTGACTGACAGTAAAACCTCCAAACTGAATTGCAATTGCCTGATTAAACCAGTCCTGCATGAATATATGAATATACCTCAAGTAATTCGAGAGGATGATATTATTTTTGGACTGCTCTCCTCCATTTTCAATGATTGGAAGACAGTGGAGCAGACTGTGTGACAGATATTACATGTTACCTCACATTCTTATAAAGATAGCATAGCATTCATCAATCATAACATAGTCAGAGTCTACAATACATGTAGAACACATATTTTTTCACAACTGAGCAGTGTGCATTGTGTAATACCAAGTGACCCAGCTCTCATTTTTCAGGAGTAATCAGATTGCTTGGATGCCAACAGAGTCCCATGAAGAAGCGCCCTACCTTTCAGGGGCATAAGTGTGATGAAAATGATCCATGTTCATTGGTAACTGGATTGCTCTGGACAGCTAGCCGGTGGAAAATGATATTAGACGATTGAAACACAACTCTGAGGGATATTCCGGGGCATCACCAGCAGGCTCATTGAACATAAGTAGTCTTTATAGAGCTACACAAACACAGTTTACAGCCTGGACATAATGAAACAACGCAGATGAAATTACACCAGGCTGTTATATGAGCCTGCAGTTTGTGCCTCTCCAAATATGTTTGCGGACAACAAATTGTTCACTTAAAGCTTTCATTGCCCCCTACAAAACTCTGCTGGCGTGCAGAGCTTATGCAACACTTAACATATATTTACAAAGAACGGGATGTGCAGTTAGCCTTCATTTAATTATCTTAGTTGAAGCTCAACAAATCATAAAAAAACAAGCTGTTTCAGAGTAGCCATTAAGGGCTCCACTTAACACAGCGAAAAGAACAATCCTCTGCACTCCAGACAGAACTCTTCAGAACTTGGATGACTATAATTTCCAATTACAGAGCTTCCTCAGGTAAAAGCCATAATAGGAACCTAATAGATTGTCCTTTGCTAATTGCAAAATATTCTCCATTATCTTTCATCGCTCATATTATTCTGGACTCAATATCTTAAAAAAAAACAGGGTAATCTAAGGCTGCTGGAGGGCATTGCTGGTGGGTTGTATGACTGTTTGGATCCAGGACATACTCCTAATGTTGAATTTTGTAAAAGCAATATTGAACTAAAGCCCTACGTTTATAGAGCATAGTTTGGTATAAAGCAAACTCAAGAGGCTGAGCTACTCTGAAAACTTTCTGTCACACCAGGGTTCACCTATTTAATAAAACGTAGGCTTAAGGCAGGATATGTACATTGGAAATCATCTTGCTACAGTCTTAAAAGATTGCAACAAACATATAACGATTCATTAGGATGGAGGATAAACTCCAGTTAGCGAATATTATTTTCTATTTGAAATTAATTCTGTTTCCACCCTGACAACAATCACATCACACCTCATTGACTGTTGGAATAGCCATGTCATTTGCACAAATAGCTGGCATCAATTTCATGTTCCTGCTCCACAAACTCTCAATTATTTCCCCAAAATGGCACAGGAGAGACGGCATCAATTAACAAATCCAACAGGGTCAGAAAAGCACTTCAATCCTTTGTAGAGACGCAGGCAGCAAGCAGCAGGAACGTCCTTTTAGTCATCCAGCAAGACAGAAATCTGAGAGCTCTGTCTGCGTGGAAACAGATGGCAACGCAGTTGGTGGGAATTTCGGCAATGCTCCCATACATATTTGGGGATAAGATTTACAGTTTTGCCATGTCATCATTGTGGTGAAGAGTAGAAAACATCCCGAGACAATCATCCATGTCACACACACACACACACACACACACACACACACACACACACACACACACACACCTGATGCAGATAGATGAACACGTGTTCCACCTGCAGTGATTTTTTTCACACTAGACAGATGCCACGTTGTAACTCTGAGTTCTGAGAACATTTTAGACGACTTCATCACAGAATCACACTCAACCTTGTATGGAAAGTCTTACGAAATGTTGAGAGCTTTTTGCAATACTTTTACTAGATGACCGCAATTACGTTGCAGGCATTTAGTTTTGGTTTACACAATCATTTACACATTACATTCATGTTTAAGTATGTCAGTGTTTAGAAAAAGAGGCTTTTATGGAAAGGGCTAGAAGAACAAGGCAATCCTACAAGTGTTTTATATGGATTTGCTCCAATATGTGTTACAGTTTCCCTGGAGAGAGGCATAATTACTAGACAGATGTGTGAAATGTGTTAGCCATTCACTTCGATCCAACACTGGTCTGCTAAGGATCAATACATATATACATTTCAAATATAACTCTAAAAGATGTTGGGTTTACACAACATTAAATCAGTTGAAAGGTTAAGGTAACTGAGGTTCCACCTTGTTAAAAATATTCAGCTTTACACTGCTTTTATGTCCTCAAAGATCTTTAACAGATCATTGTTTGTATCTCTTTTTTAACACAAGGGTAAAATGTACTTGTTATTGTCAGTTTTTGTATTGAAAGACACTCGATTTAAGGTGTTGGCATCATACAAAGTTGGACCATTGCATCCCTAACAAGCTTTTGTAATTTGGATCCAAAATAGCCAAATAGTGTGGACTGTATCTCCACCTAGCACTAAGAGGTATGCTAAGCTAACAGTGTTAAAGCCCAGCTCTCATAATATCAGTCTGTTCTCCTCCTTAGGCTCCATCTGTACAGTATGTTCCTTCTGTTTACTTCTGTGCGGATTAGCCTGCCGAGTCATTGTTTCATGATGTGTTTATAGATTTTTATGCTCATCTGTCACAACCGAAATCTGAGCTTTTTTTAATACATAATCCACATCGCTTTCATGTGCTGTAAACCCCTCTTACAGTCCTAATTAAGAACTTATTTCACCAGACAGAGAGGAGAAAGTGGAGGAAGAGAAAGGGATCCATTACTGGGAAACTGTAGCTTTTAAGTCCCTTCACCTCAGGTGGAACTGCTCAAATTAACTGATTCTCCTTTTACCCCCTCTTTCCTTTTCTGGCTGCTATTAAAAGGCCCTGACACTGCTGACTGAAAGCCATAACAGGGTTCCTGAATAATCCTCTGTAAAGGAAACATGGATCAAAAGAGATATGCAATGACACATATCAAGAGACCCCCCCCCCCCCATGGGATGTTTGTTAGGTGGAAACAATATGCTGGCTTGTGCTTCAACTGTGTCAGTGTACATAGACCCAGGCTTTCTAACAAAGCTGTAATCAAGTCTTCGGAGATGAAACATTTTCCAAAACGCTTTCTGGATCTTTCCCAACCATCTGTTGAATTGAAAGAATGGTAGCAAGTTAATCTGGCTGTATTATTAATCACGACTTAATACAGGTGGCTGTTTGACATGTATAAACCCAGACAAATGAGAATATGTTAGGTATTGAAAACTCTGTTAGTAGTAGGGTTAATCATCTTTGTTCCATGTCTAATGTCACATAGTGCAGCTCAATATATTTACACCAGTAAAAGACCCTGAACGTGTACACTTCAATTTGAATGGATAAAGTTGAAGACCTTAAAGGTTGAATAAATGCATCAGAGCTCACAGCGTCTGCTTTCCAACAAGCACCACAATAGACAAAGTGTGCATTTCTTTTCATCCAGCCCTTCACTAAAAGCTCAAGGAAAGTCACCAGCAGTACTCGGACTCTCCCCTATTCTGTCTGCTGTCAAATATGACATGTTTGTTTGTAATATGAATTATGCTAATAATTATCAATGCTAATTAGCTGGCATAGCATCCTGGAGTGTTCCTGCTGTTGCAATTGCAGTTGGCAGCGATACAACAGTCTGGAAAAAAGTGTTGATATGTTCAGGTTATGGCTAGGAGAACTGCAGTGTGTGTGCGAGAAGTCCATCTTTAAATTCTCTATACAGGAATAACCGTGATTTATCGAGGCCTGGTAGTTTTATTTAATCATTCTGGCCTGTGGTGCGATCTATTCACTGGTAAAGAGTACTTCTTGCTCTGTTATTTCTCAAGAGACAGCCCACCCCAAGACCTTAAACAGAGGGAACTCACATTCCAATCTCCAGCATGCAGAGAGACAGAGAAAGAGGGGAGGGAGACAGAAACACAGAGAAAAAGGGGGGAAGAAATGTAAACCAGGGACAAGCAAAGGAACAAAAGAGAAGGATAGATAAGGTGAGCGATGTGGACAGAAACGGGAAAGTGTGTCAGTCCCGACATGCTTTCCACAATAGGAAGGAAGCCCGAGACGAGAGGAAAAGGCACTGCTGGTGATGGGAGGGAATCGTGGGAGGTGGAAAGTAAAGAAGCAGCGACAGAAGGGGAGGACAAGGCAGAGATGACAGAAAGTAGCTCGGCAAGGGAGGGGGCCATAGAAGGGATAGCTTGGGAGATCGTAAACGGCTAAGACCCTGTTTGCAGCTCCTGCATGCAGACAAAAGTGCAAGCTGGTCGGCTATGAGATTAAAGTGTCCTCTTTTTTCTGACTTTACACTTGCCAGATTTCTCTCTGTTCGCACTGCCAACAGCCTCGTCTGTTCCAGATAGGCCTAGGCTACACATTAGAGGATTTTTGAATGAGTGACCACGTCCCGATCACAGTACATCTGATACAAATTTACAGCAAAAGAGTTTGCTTGCAAGCAATTACAAAAGGCCGTGGAAAGATCTTCATTTAGAACTTACAATGAGCCCCCTACTGTGTCAACTCCAGCTGCTTGAGCACCTAGAAGGATGTTTCAACGGCTCTACAACCCGAAAGCCCTTTGATACTCCTTTAGCAGCCCAGCAGCAACCCTGACATTTTGATTTTCTGTATCCGTTTTTTCTTTTCTCCCACCTCCCCTTTGATTCGCCAGCTACATGTGTTACAGAACGTGTGCCTCCACCTACACACTCAGTTTCAATAGCCCACTTATTATTGTAAATGCAACACAGCCTCCTGATCTGCTCAGCTTTGGCATTCACACGCACCGACACGGGAAGGGTGATGGAAAGAGATGTTCGAACGCTAACACATGACAGTTTGGGGGGGGTGGCTCAACACAGCGGCTGCAGTAGCCAAAGCAAAGCGGACAAAGCCGTTGAATTGCTGTCCTGGAGAGAATATCTCTCTAATGCCGCTGTTGTGTTTCAAGTTGAGAATCTGACCCACCCCGGCCAGCCTATGAATAGAGATGAGATCTCTTTGACGTGTCCATTTAGGACTTCTCAAAGGAGGATGCCGTGTGTTCCTGTGTGTATGCAAGGGGGTGTGTGTGTAAGCCCCCTGGGAGGCTGAAGCTGGTAGCCTGGGGACGACTCCACAGGTTGAGATGGCAGCAATAACAAGACACAGAGCAGCTACAGGGGGGGGGGACTTACAATGGGTGTCATTAAGAAAGAGGAGAGCACAGACACATGGACAAACTAACATATAAGGAAACTGAAGTCAGTGTTAGGACTTGTTTTAATAATCTTAAACATAACTGAAGAATGGAGTTTGTTTCATCTGTGATCTAAGCCTTTGGGCACCTCCATCACTTAAATGTAGCAGTGTTACATCACTATTCAAACCTGACTAGATTACTCAGACGGCCATTTTGATTAATGAGACTGGTTTTGACAGAGCACTGGGCAGAAATTAGGCTTTAACTTAATATTCGATTACATGCAAATTCCTTAACAACTGCACGGTTGTCTTCAGTAACAGATTATGCATTATGAATAACATTCTATAACCTAGAAGTTTACTTTGCAAAGAAAACCGTTCATGAACTTTCCCTGCAAAATAACAACATAGGGATGTCTATGTGCATCCTCAAATAGCAGGGATTTGGTGAAGCAATGCAAATGTCCAAACTCATGCTAACGACAGCAATGCATGGCAACAAAATGCACCATTCATGCATTTGCACAAACAAGAGATGCTTCCCCAGATATAAGACAAGATGTCTCTGGTGGCTACGGTTGCGTCGTCGTTCACAAGTAAATAGATGGAGAGCATGGTTGATATGAACAGGAAACCCCAAGAGCGACTGCAGCTAGCCATCCCAATTACACAGCAGACACAGAGGGACTTAACTCAACAATTACCTTTATCTGATGCTCGCTTTGCAGGGTTTCCTGTTTCTTTAGGAGCCACGGTGTCTGAATGTTAAACTGTGGTTTGTCTTAGGGGGAGGCATCACATGTTAACTGAGCAGTGGCTCGAAATCGAAATGCTATGCATGGTTGATAAAAGAGATATTAGCGAATAATATAGGCGATGCATCAGCCGTGACTCACACACGGTACCCGACTGCTCGCTAACTTTTTAGGGTAGTTTTCCGTCCCTAGCGTTACCTGCAATCCTTTAGTGGGTGACATGGACGTTAACGTAGATAGTGAAGTGCACAGATAACACATCAACCATTAAAAAGTTGACTGTTAACCACAAACTAACGGTATTTTGATATCGCTTGTGTGTGCGTGTGAAGACCAACATAGCAGAGAGCGCACTCACCTTTAGTAATTTCCACCTTGTCGGCGTTTTCGAGAGGGAAAATAACGCTCTCGCTGCTCCGTTACTGGCATTCACAAACTGTCGCGATAAAACGAACCGGCTGTAAATACACTTCGTAGCGGAAAAACCTCTAAATCTCTTCACCTTTAGGGTGTGTTGTTGTCCGTGCACTCTGACGACCGCCTCTCGGTTTGTTCAAATTAGAAGTTCATCCAAAAAGTTGCAGCGATTCGCTCCGCCTTGCGACGACGATGAGGTAACCGCCTCCCTCTCAAACGCTACCCTCTACTCTCGCGATAGGAATCGGAGCATTGGGACGAGTGGGACTCCGTGGTCTCGCGAGAGTTGAACAGGATCAACGAATTGCTGGTGACCGGCGGATGGAAGAGAGAGAAAGCGTTGCTCTGGCAACAGAAACGGAAGAGCTTTTTGTTCTCCTTTATTTATTTAGTATATGAACATCATATATTTCCTAAACATCAGGGATAGATATATAAGGTTAACAAAATACTTCAATTAATAAAATACAGTGCCATATTTCACATAAAATATTTGTTAAATACACTGAATGAGTTTTGATTGCCTTTCTATTCCTAATGTTTTAATGGTGCTACTATAAAGTTTTAATTCTTGGTAGAAATGCTGGAAGGGCTTTTTACAGTGACAGATTTCTCCTTGCAACAAGCGTTGTGTGTAGTATTCATGAACATGGCTCATGATGAAACCTTGGTATCTGCTATTATATAATCCACTGCAATTTTTCATCCAGGTATGGCAAAATATGATCACAGCTATCAGAAGTTATGTTATGTGATTGGGAATTCTGGGTCCTCTTGACAAGATGACTCATTTATTAGACCCATAGTAAGACCACAATAAGCAGCAATTAAGGCTAAGCTGCCAAATTGGTACTTTATGTGAATAAGAATTTGTATCCTCATGATTGATAACACTTTTTGTGAATTGCTTTGGATAAAAGTGTCACCTTAATTAAATGTAGTCCACACATGTCCAGTGGTTTTCTTTGTGTATAATGAGATTATCAGTTTATATGGCACCGTCAAACTGTGATGACTTACAAAGGTCTTACTTTCATATTTTTGCATTTTCAAACAGCTTCCTCTAGAGCCACACAATGCTAAATACAATTGTTTCACATCTGCATTAAAGCAATAAAGAAGGCTCATCATTAAGATTTATAAACAGAAAATTCCTTTATTATTAAAACATGTACAGATGTCCCTCTGATGTAACATTTCCTTGGTTGTTTATGTCACCAATCCACAGCTTTTGCATCATGGTATAAACACATTGCATTGTCCTATATGTGCCAGGTGGGTTTAAAATACCAACCACATAATAAATGTCACCCGCAGCTAATTCACAAGGCCTAATGAATTGAAAATACATTGGTTAGGGATAGACATATGACGCATTCAGTGCATACGTTTGCGCCCAGCATTGCAAATTCCACCTGCTTGCTTTCCCCACATACAGTAATTATTTCAGCATCAAATTTTAATTAGGTAAGAGAAAGATCACTGCCTTAATTAAAGCCGCTCTGCAGGTACCGGCAAAAGGAGGGGGTGAATAGTATAGGAGTCACAGAAATTCATCTTTCTCGCATACATAATCACATGCGAATGGCAACCACCCTGTTCTCTGTATTCTCTGTCCGCATAGTCTGTCTCTCTTTTCTTTCTTTAATTATCATGTCTGGTCCGAGTGACAGGACTTCATATACTCATCTTCTTTAGTTATTCTTTCCACATTTACCTCTGCCTTCATGTTATTTCCACTTTCCATTATTCTAAAATGTCATCGGGGATTACATAACAATCTAATAAAGACAAAGGAAAAGAGATTACCATCATTAAAATCCTCTCTATTCCTGTAGCTCTGCGGGTCCTAACACTGCCCACCCCAATCTGTCATGGGGCGGATATTTGTGTGGGCGGTTTGAATTGTTCTCTGCTGAAAAACTGCTCCCCCGGGATTAACTCAAGTAGTCTAATTGGGTTAGCCACAGAATGAAATTCAGTAAAGATTAAAGCATAGGAGGGAGACATCAATGAAAAAATGACTTTGTTATGCCAATAAAATAATGAGACATCAGCTACTTGGGCAACAGTAGTGAAAACTTGAGAACATTTTAGTCGTCTGGTGTTGGAAAAATTCTATATTACTGTCATATGAGAACAACTAAAAAGGTCATTTATAAACACCACAAACCATCTTAACTTTATTACTATATTAAAAGAAAGACCATTCACAGGAAAAGCTATGCACAGAGCCATTGACCACTGACATGCAGGTCTTGAAAGGGAAAATACGTTAACTATGTCCCTTTTTATTCAACAGAATAATCACTGTGGTATGTTATTACATATAGATGTCTTATGTACTGATCTGTGGGGAGGGATCAGTCCAAATTCCCTTTTCCCAATATCCATGTTCATCAAAGCCCAAAACAGGGTCTCAGTTCCGCGCAATATATTAAATATGTGAGTGTGTTCTAGATAGTAATTGTATTGAATCTTGCTTGTTCTGTTAGCATACAGCAACACAACTGTGTCCCAATTCCTTACTACACACTAATTGTTTATCCTGTTTGTTATTACTGAGTTTCACAATGCTGTATTGCTGTATTTCAACACACAAAAAGCTGTATTTTCCTGTCTAAGTATACAACAGCTAAAGTAAATTGTTTTCCCAATGGTGAAATGTTTATTTTTTGTAACATTTTTCAATATTTTCATGGAACGGCTTCATCAATCTGTTTGAACGTTTTGCAACTTTGAGTAACTCCTCCATTTCCTTTGTGCATTGCATTGTGGGGCAACAGTGTATGTCAAAATGTCGGCGTTTGTTCTATCGATCTTGAATTTACTTATTATCTATTTTCCTGAAAATGCATTTTTAAGATGGTCTCAGTGCAAACCCCAGCCTTGCTAGATATAGTTTACAGTGAACCTTGTTCAAACTGAAAGAAAGTGTTGCAGCTCCTACCGAGAACTTTCATTACATGAGGTAGAGAGGCTGCCTTTGCACTTGCGGCATCTTTGCCTTTACTTCCACTACTATCTTTCATGTTCTCTCTTGGTGGTATGACAGACTGATCTGTGTGGAAAGAAGAAACCTTAATGAGGGAGGGTGGTTTTGAACTTCAGTCATTGACCCTTACTCTTTTACAGCATGCCCTTTATATGACAGCATGAAGCGTGATGCTATCACTTCTACTGGTGGCAGTCTGAGATATATTGAGATGTCAAGAAGGGAAGACAGGCATGGGCCAACCACCTATAGGAAACATGACCGCTGTAACCCAAGAGAGGGAGAGTGCAGGAATTCCTGTCTGTGTTGCCCCTGGAAGCAGAGGAATGAAAAGAATGGGCCCCATTCACAAAGTTCCACTCAAGCGGCGCTCTTACACTAATAGAGATTGACATGAAGAAAGGCGACAAGTTGTTTTCACATACACTGGCTCTTTTGTCTGCTTTACTAAAGGGGCATTATGCAGACAGTGGGCTCTTAAAATAGACAGAATTTGATGCGCTTGTTTTTCATAAGTAAGGACCACTGTGTGTGGATTGGAGTGTGTTCGCAATTAGGGCTTTGTTGTACAGCGTTATTGTGAGAGTAAACTGGTGGGGTTTATTCACAAGGCTGACTGATTGGCAGGCATTTTAGGATAGAGAAGAGGAGTACAGCAACGGATGATGTTAACTAAATGTGCAACATTAAAAGACTGAGCAAATGGTTATAGATTTCACTTTTACTTTTCTTTGTTTTTGGCTCTCACATCTCATCAAAGACTGTGGAGATATGATCATGAAATGCATTGATTGCATATGAAAAATCTTCAAACGAAATACTAACTTTAGCTTCCTACCATACTCACAATGACAATGCTAACATGCTAATGTAAGAAGCAGGTAATGTGTACAATGTTCACAATCTCTTTAGAGTATTAGCATGCTAACATTTGCTAATCAGCACCACAGTCAAACTACAGGTGAGACTTACAGGAATGGTATTGTTGTCGCATGTAATCCATCATAAACATGTGTATTGGACAAATCAAAATGTAAACTTAATGATGGTGCTGGATTAAAAGTAATGATGTAGATATCGTAACAGATAGCAGGATAAGCATTCTATAGTATGGCCAGAGTATTGTTTGAATTGGTTGAAAACTATGGATTTTTAGTTGGCCCATGCACATCTTGGCATCTGAGTCCCGGCACACGTGGCTCTGATGTACTTTGTTTGAAGCAGTTAGAGTTAAACAAATCAACCACTTGAACAAGCCCTATGCAATCAGTTGTATTTGAACACGCCCTAAAGTATTGCCCACCAAGATGAACACCAGTTACTTAAACAAACTAAAGACAAGACAAAGGAACGGTAAGTCATCAATTATTTACCATGTGTATATTTTATGGGTGTTGCTTCAACTGTATGCCAGGAGCATATTGAATATATTGAATGAAAGTGAGAAATAAAAGCAAAGTAGAGAGGCAGGCTTGTACCTTTATTCCTCTCATATTCAGTCTGCCAGTAGGTAAAGAAAAAACAGTAATGCATGCAAACAGTTTTGGCCGTGGTTTTTTGTATGTAGCCTTGGAATATTTCCTATGCAGCTAAAACATCTCCGTATCCACAGTTCTTCAGTTTTTCTCTTAGGGACAGGAAAGTCTATCCCATGGGAATTTGAGTTACAGTGCATGCTTCATGCAAACTCCATTACCAGATATGTATAACTTATAGACTTATATATTAAAGAAAGTGCACTGCAAGAGAATGAGTATATGTTTCCATCCCTGCATGTGATAAAGAGGCAGGTGGTTTTTTCGGAGGATTAACACCCGAGCTGCCTGTCAAACGCTGCGCTGCACTGTGATCCTTGCAATCGCAGCCTTTCTTTGTAGACTGCAGGAACTTTTGAGATATGTTTGAAAAGGCAGAGGCATAGACAGGATACAAGTTCAAAATACCCCCCATTTGGCACGGTATGCACACACGCACACACAAACACACACACACAATTCCCCATGAAGAGAGCTGGAGCTCTGTGACTCATGCTGGTGTGAAAACAGTGTAGAGGTGGGCGGATGACATCACAGCACCCTGCAGAAGAACAAGTTCATTGGAGATTGGTCCCGGTTCAATCACGCACATAAGGGCACGTACACACACACCTATGAACAAACACTCCTCCTCTGCCGCCTTTCAATAGCACTAACCGCCCCCGTGCCACGTGAACACAAAAACTGAACACTTCCTCACCAGAAATAACGTTGGTTGTCCTAAGGAGACATTCTGATGTTTTCGGTTTCCAACTTCGCATGGGGGGAAGCGTGGGAAGAGGCGAGCCAATGGTTGGCCAGGATACGGACACACTCTGATTGGATTTGGGGGCAGAGAAAAAAAAGATACTGGGAAGGGGATGGAAGCATCCAACTCAGATGCTGTGGTTCTCCACCAATCTGTTGCATGTCGGTTTGTACGTGCATGCTTTCACTGTATGTTCCCCCACTGCTGCTTGGGCCCAGCTCCAGCTTGTATAATGATAGCACAAGTAGAAGAGAAGGAAGTGTGATTAATTGTCAAACAGAAATCCCCCACTATACATAGTGCATTCAGATGCAAGAGCACGCACATGCTCGGTGTTTCTAACGCGATTGAGAGGAAGGAGGCAGGATTAAGGCTTGATCTGTGAGACAAGTTGCTGATGCAGTGATTCACCAACAAAAACACATTGCACCATGCTTCCGACAAGCACTGTGTCTTCCTTGGCTGATTAAAAATAGATGAATACACATTTGAGTCATGCAAACTCGGTTGCTTGCAACAATTTTGTGTCTGTTATGGAACCTTTAATCTAAGGACATCTTCACTAGCTGATAGAAAATGCTCATTTATCATGGATTTGTAGATGTTTAAAAGGCAATACAAAACAAACAGTGATTCAGAAGATGCTCAAAAGCTCTCAAGAGCCAAGTGGAACTGTAGAGCTAAGCTGGTTCAATGCTATCAGAGTGGCTGCTTTCACAGTACACATCCAGAGAGTTGATCCCTTTCAAGTATTGATGAGAGCAGCTCTCTTGTTTATGTTAGGGCTTCTTTTAAAGCTTCAAATCCACACACTCAGATCCCCACGAGAAAACATGTTACCGGTCTGTGATGCAATCAGTGCAATCAGGTGTGTCTCTTAGACCCAACAACGTGGGAGGATGGGAGAACATTTGAATTACATTGGGGTTTTTTTTTTTGGCTTTCAAGTGATTCTTGGAATAACCGTATTCTTAGTTTGTAGGTCTTAAGGCCAAATGCAGTGTCGGAACGTTAGCTAGATGGACACTGGAAATACAGTTTGGGCAGCAGTGGAATGATGTTTAAAGCAATATTAGAGTTTGTGCTTTTGTGTACTAGCATATTATCACCTTGTATATTTGAAATGCCATTAATGTGAAAAAACTGTGACCTACAGTACATACTCATCTAGCAGACATAGCATCATTGGCATTGATTTGAAGTCATGATTCTGTAGTCCAACATTTACTCTTACATCACTCTTTTGTCCCTGAGCGAACTTTCCGGCTTTTTAGCTTCTAGATGTTTGAATAGGTTCTTTAACTTGTCCCTAACTTTGTTTATTTTCTGCCTCTGGACAATTAGCGTACATTAAAGACCCCCATGCCTCATTCACTGAAAACAGCTGCCTGGAAACAAGTATAAACAAGAAAGAGACATAAGAATCAGATTCAACTTTATAGGTGTTATTATGAGAGCTAATTTAACATACACACACAATTATTAATCATTTTATCGATTGTTTGCATAACAATGTAAAGTACTGCAGCATTAAATAGGTCAATTTGCTTGAAGTATGTGTTAAATGTGTACAAACAGAACCATGCAACAGTTAATATTCTTAGAGGAATGTACAATCATTAGCTGCATCATTTATAACATTATTTTACTTTGTCCAAACATATCATAATGCCCTTTGGTGAACAAGTACATTTGAATATCATTACAGAAATATATAACTATAGAAATAATATCACAATAAACAGTGAAAAAAGTCATGCAGATTTTCTCTGTTCCTGTGGTTTTTCGGTGGAAGATGTTCCTGCTGCAGACTTCCCCTTCCCACTCACTTTGTTTTTTAGACATTGTTAAGGAGGATAGATGGAGGTGGTTCTCTAAAACATAGGTATCTTTAAAAAGCACTCTGAACCACAGGTGGCATGAGAAGATGGAGGATAAAATGATTCAATGTTAGATCTGGCTGCACAAGAAGCCTTCCACCTACACTGCTACTTCTGAATGTGTGATTGAGAGTCTATTTTCTCTGGTGATTTTCTGGCTTGCTGTGATCACAAAGCTGTGGCTCCATTCGGAGTGGAGGCATTGGCGAGGATCCTGGGACGTGCAGAGCTGAGGGAGGGTGTCTGGGTCTGGCTTGGCAGGGTGCTACCATTCTCTTTATACAGCCATGGATGCTAAAGCAGTTCATTAAAGCTGCCAAGCAGGTATTTCAGGATTAGGAGTGGGTGTGTAGAGAGGGCTGCTGATGGCCTTCTTGTGAAACCGTCATATTGTGAGTAATAGTGACTGTGAAGACTTAATTGTGCTGATTGTGACTCTAAATGGAACATGTTGTCATTCCAAAAGCATTCGTTTGATGGTAATGTTTGCCAGTGATGCATTTTCAGTTGTGTGGGAAAAGTCCTGTTGCTGGTCAGAGTGCCACAGCCAATATATTCAGCTAACTATTATACATTTTTTATTATTATACTATGTTGAGAAGGCTTTCACAATCTAATAGTGGCATGATCAAAAGCAAAAATGGCCCCAGATTATTTCCAAACGCTTGCGATGACAGACTTATTTGTCAAATCCCAATCACAAGAAAACAACCAACAAACTAAGAAAATAAACTTTTGAAGAAACATCTTTGTTGTGATCTTTAAATCAGCCCCACCAAACATGTAAATATTCAGAAGGAATTAAACATGTGTAATGTTAGTAAGTGTTATCTCTGCAGCCCTTTTCAGGTCACCTCCATGTGGACCGAGCTGTACAAATCAAAGCGTGGAGAGTGGGAAGGTCAAGGGAGTTCAGCTCCATTTCCTGTGTGAACATGAATGAACTCTGTACCTTTCTGTACCAGTGACATACTCTATCAGTGTCTTTCTCCTTTTTCTCCCTTTCCCACGCACACATACACTCCTATCATCTCCCAAACATTCAGTCAATTACACTCACATACAAACACAGTGACTGACACACACACACACACACACACACACCATATGGCCAAGTGTCAGCCAGCTGCAAGACCTGGAGTAATGTCGTTAAGGGGACTGTGTTACAGAAAATAATAATGACCATGATCATGAGGGGCTCTCTGGGCACAACACTGACTTTCCTCATTGTGTACGTGTGTGTGTGTGTGTGTGTGTGTGTGTGTGTGTGTGTGTGTGTGTGTGTGTGTGTGTGTGTGTGTGTGTGTGTGTGTGTGTGTGTGTGTGTGTGTGTGTGTGTGTGTGTACATGTGTTAGCGTGGGTGCTATGTGTCAGTGTGCAATTTGACTTGTTATTCTGTACGTGTGTCCGTGTGTCACTCATCCGTGTGATAGATACTGAGCTGTCGTTTCTGTCAACCAGACAACAGTTCCACATGCATATTCATCGTTATGCTAATTCCCCCCAAAGAGCTTTTAATGAGTTCACAACATTAACAACTTGGATGAGGTGACGAACAAAAGCTGTGCAGCTTTTTTTTTCTGTAGTTCTCAATGAGAAAACCCCACCACAGACAACTAAAGACACATTTATAATATACAAATGTTGTGTACACTAAATCAATGTGGGATTTTAGGGAGTGTCAGGCTTCAGATGGTTTGGGAATAAAGCAAACTTTAAACCATTCCAAGTATTCAAGCTATTTTAATAAAAGTGACCACCAGATGGCAATTTTATGATTCTGTGGTAACTAGCAGTTCTGTTTATTGTTGTTTTTAATAGTTCCTATATAACTCTTTAAGTGCCTCATAACTCCCTCAACATGACACATTTAAAGGGCCTTACTCTCAAAAGCAGGCTCTTAAAGATAATTAGGTTAATCTGGCATCTAGTGGCCAAATTACAAAGCAACATAGACGTTTATGAAAACCCCCTTTCCATTAGAAAAGGCTCTATTATTCTTATTTGTTGTGATATACCAACAGAATTGAAGTGTTTTCTGTTATCAAACTTGTGAATCAACTTTCAGTATTAAATTAAGCCAAAAACAGACCTTATGTGGTGATGTAATCTGTACAACGTTTCACAATTAGATTTTTCTATAGTTTTTTTCCATTACTTTATCATAACTTGTGTCATTTTCATGTAAGATTAGCTTACCCACAAGATCACCTCAAATGACCTCAATATTATATTCCAATACCCAAGTAAATCAGTATTCAAAAAATATTCTAATACATTATCCAGGTATTTATTCCAGCCAAATCACCCAGTCTTTTGCCATTACCATTCCATACAATGTTGACTTGCGACACGTTGTCACTCATCACTTGTCGTCCCCCTTTAAGAGGATAAACACATTAATTAAATGGATTCAGTTAATGTGAATGCATTCAATAAGTCCTAGCATAATGTACTGTAATATTGAAGAATACCAGATTATACATTTACTCATTTGTTCCCTTCTGGATTGCATCTGCTGCATATCTGTATGTTACCTAATGCATTCAGAAGCACGGATCAATGTGCTGTCAGAACACGCTGTACTCTCTCAGGCTCACTGTATACCACGGTGTTCTATAGTGTTAGATGTTGATCTATGGATGTGGAGGATAAGCACGTCTTTGTAGATGAATTGTACGATATCATCAAGGAACATCCAGTGCTCATTACTCCAACACATGGATGCATTATGTACTCTATCTCCGTCTCATTTGAAGTGATTACCAGGTTGCAATTTAATCAATAAAACACGCTAGCAGTGAGTCATATATCTGCAAGTTTTTTACTCATAAACATCTGACATCTTTTCTCCAAGAATAACATGTTGCATTTTTACATGTTGCATGTAATATATTTCCACAAATACATGTCAAAGAAATCAAACAAAAATAGTTCTTGAAAACAACACAGAAACATTTGTATCTAGAGCTTCCTCCAGGACATCATCCAGTACAACATACTGCCATTTCACACAGTGCACAGATTAACAACCTTTTTTTAATTAATTTGTAAAGTAGCATTTAGTTTTACTAGGTTGCAAAGAAAAGTAGCCAAAGTAAGTCATTCTGTTTAAGTTTCAAACAGGCAACTCTGGTCAAAATGCTCTACTTCACTTCATCATGGTCAGATAATTATTAACTTCATTGAAGTTGCAATAAAAGGAAGGAAGGAAGAGAGAGGAGTGGATTGCATGCAAGACTCTCACTTGTCCCTTTTTAACTCTGAGGGAAAGGAAAAAGAAATGGCATCTACATTGGACTCTTTACAAAACAGTGAGAAAAAGGACAGAGTAATGTTCACAGAGGGAATATTTCAGACCACCTAGAATATCACTGTTGACTTTTTATATACTTTTTATACAACCCTATAATGGGAACACATTAAATTAATGGCGCACTTTGTTATGATTCTACCAATTGACGATGTATGTCGGTATGTACAATGCAAAAGGCAGTTATCAAACTATTCGTACTATAGTGTGTTTTTTTTGTTATAAATAAAAACTACAAAATGAAAATATATTGAGTTTTGCTACAACGTTTCATTCAGTTAATAACTTATACTGTGACTGCAAATGACCATGGTCCTACATGGATAACATCACAAGTTGCAAACCCTCCTCTGTAGCCAATATCTGCATGGACATTTTTTTTAATTGCTGCATATATTTAAAATCTTCCCATCGCATTAAAGGTAGTCGTTGCGAATGTAATTAAAAACAATAACAAACACAGAAGAACTGCAGGAAAATAGAGTATCACTGAACACCTCTCCAGTGCTGTTTTCACAATGCATGTAGCTCCCTCTTGTGGTCAGACTCTTACACTACATCTGATGCATTCAAAGGGAGAAAGGCTATCTCTGTGCAGGAGTGCTAATACCCACACATAAAGGAAAGGGGTAGATGAAAATGTCATCAATAAAATGGTTGATTTCTAAGGCACCCAGCTCTATGATCAATATCTGAGACAGCGCTTGGAAAATTAGAAATTCAACACTGTGAAAAGTTTCAAGTCAGTGGCGGGCAATTCAAAGTCATTCAACATCCTCTATATCAGGGTACTGTACAAAGTCTGTATAAAAGATGGTAGAATCTTTATTTCCAGCAGTCCTGGAGGTGTTGTGTTTAGCCTTATCAATTGTATGTCAATTGCAGAATTTGTAGTGGACATGGATTTGCATTTAATTACATCAAAAACACACTGAACTGAGCAGGAATTTGTTTTTTTTAGACATAAACATTCTGTCTCATTGAAGACACGTTGACATTTGGACCTGTTGGGTGAAACACCACACACTTGGCACTGTGTGGCAAAATGTTTCCACGTGTGTCCCTTGAAACTGCTCTGAAGTGGCGCGTTAGCATTTCTGGCTTAGCAGGTTTCAAAGTTGTTCCTTTTTGTTTCAACTAAAGACCAAAGCAGACACATTTTGCCCAGAGTGTGCAAAGTGTCTAACATTATATTAATAACAAGAGTTTCTAAATCAAACAGTTCCTTTAACACCAGCAGCCTTTGCCTTGGTCGCCCGCCGTGCGGTCATAGAGTCCTTCTTCCGCCTCTAGAGCAGCCAGATCAATCTCGTCATTAGCAGAAACCCGGAGAAGATCCAGGTCTTTTTTGTTGGCAGCCAGAACCTGTTCCGCCAGTCTTGTGAAAGTCTTGGAGGGAAATAGAGACACCATGCTAAAGATACTAAGGTACTTACAAGTAGATCATGGCCTCATAACAGCTCTGCCAAGGCCTCATAGCTCAGGGGTCGTGAGTTCAAGTCTCACTGGGGCCTGAACACCTTAATTTCTTTAACTGTACTCAATGAGGACATGTTATTACTTCCCATTATATAATCATGACTGCATGCATGTTTAAGCATGTTAGAAAGCTTTACATGGCTATGATTTTCATTTAAACTCACCTCTGTTATATTGTGGTTGGTGAAGGCACTTGTCTCAAAGAAGTCCATTCCATAAGCATTGGCCAGCTGCAACACAAATAACATTGAGACATTTTACTTCCCTGAAAGACAAATGTTCTGCTTTGGTGTTTTTGAATAAGAAGCAAGAGAAAAGTGACTCGTTACTTCCTTTCAGGTGCAGTTGGATCAGCCTTTAATGGAAAATCTGTGTTGTAATGTGAGGTGACCGGAGGTGAAGCATTAGTTAGTCTTTGTTTGAGGTCGGCTTAAAGCGTCAGGGGCTTTAAAGCCCAAAGTTTCTATGCAAGTACTGACACCAAGAAGGATTATAAACATTAAGAACTAAACATATTAATTAGCTTTTCACGAAACTAAGGCGTAAGCACTAAGTCCAACATTTTGGGGAATAAGATTATGACTTTCTTGCCAAGCCTACAACAATATCTTTCAGAGAGAGACCGGGGAGGCAATTAGCCTAGCTTAGCATAAAGATATAACAGGGGGAGACAGTGAAACTTGTTATCAACAGCTGTGACTTTATTAGTTAGCTTCCGTAAGGCTACCTACTTTAAATACTGTTGTTTTTAACAGCACACTTTTGTCTAAAACGGCCCATTGACATCATTCCTTTTGCAGGATGAACAAATAACATAAAATGTGGGAAATTAGTGAACTTCAGAGGTCATTGGAAACATCATTTGGAACTTTAGACAGAGCTACGGATGCTGTGTTCCCCGACTTATGCTAAGCTAAGCTAACCTGCTACAGCCCTGTCTAAAATGTAGATGTGCAAGTGCTATCAACCTTTTCATCTCCTCTTCAAACCCTTTTTTAACCTTCATTTCTTACAGAAAACACTGAGCCTAATGGTTACACCCTTTTGGAGAAGAAAATCATGTATATATGGATGTGTTTAAGGACATGCGTTTTGTGAAATAGTGACAACACAGAGTTTGACCCACCTTGATACCCTGCTCTGTGGCCACCTGCCTCTTGTCCACCTCGTCTGATTTGTTCCCCACGAGGATCTTCCGGATCTTCTCAGGGGCGTACTGCAGGGGTTTGTCGTGTGAACACAAAGAAAACCAGGGATGTATAAAGACCAAGCATGATATAAGGATAAAACAGATAGGAAGAGGTAGAGAGATTTCAAATGTCAACAGAGAGACAACATAGCGCTCAGGAAATGAGACCTAGATTAAAAGCAAATGGGAACGTGCCAAAATAAATAGGGTGTATATATTCGGTCGGATCCAAAAAGGAAATTAGGTCCATCATGACTAGATTAATCAAATAAAATCATCTGGGAAATGTCAGGGCAAAGCAGGCCAGACCACGAGATTGCTTTATGAAGACTCAAAGTCAATAGGAAAATGTGACATGATAAAATGTTCTCCATCCAATATGTATGACTACACCTTCAAACGATATTTGAAAATGAAGACGGGGCATGATAAAAACGGAACAGCTATATCCGTCAAGTTGGTTTTTATCCCATCACGTCAGACATCTGTTTTTTGTCAACCTGAGGCTTCTTCACAGTGAGTGTTCGTGTCGGTTTTGCTCTTCCGATAATGCGGGAAAGAAATCCTCAATCTCTGTGACTCACCTCGTCCACATCACTGGCCCACTTCATGATGTGTTGGAAGGATCGCTCACTGGTGATATCGTACACCAGGAAGATTCCCTGAAGAGAGATGTTTAGAAAAAATAAACAGATGAGAACCAGTGCACTATGATTCACTTTCAATCAATACATCTGGAAACAATACCACGATTCCTGTAAAAAAAAAAATCCAGACCACCACTTAGGAAGTTGGCGTCCTCTTACAACAATTTATTTTACATTGCTAGCCAGCGGCTGAATGAGAAATCTGCTGAATTACTTTATGGCACTAAACAGAAACAGAACAACCGTTTTATCTGCAGTTTCTGGTAAACGGACAATTCAATTTCAGCCAGTTTAACCTCTTTAACGGTCCTAAAGCAAAGGCATGGTTCATACCCAACCATCTCAGAGTGGTGGTGGTTGTGTTGGGCAAGCATCCACGCACAATGCCAACGCTGAGAGATCAAATACTTTCACAATGTGGATGTTTTAAAGGTCCCTATTATGCAAAATGCACTTTTTGCTGTCTTTTATATATGTGTCCCCGGTGTGTAAGGAGACTCACAAAGTGTCAGAAAACACAACCCTCTCTCTTTTCCTCCTTACCCACATGTCTAAAAACAGGGGTACAAACGAGCTGATCCAGATTTGCTGCTGAAATGATGTCATATCGGAAATGTGGGCTGGCTTTACATTGAACTCCTAGCAAGGTGTCGCACACGTGACACGTCCCAACCTATCGACCTATATTTGAGACCTATAGTATATGCCAGAAAAGAGTATAATACGAGACCTTTAAAGCACTTACCTGTGACATTCAAACCAATACAAGTCCCTTTAAAATCAACTTAAGGGTTTTCTAAAGAACCTGAAGTGTTTCACATGAATTATTGTAAACAAAATTGCATCATCAGAGAGATAAATGTGATTTGATTTGTTTGGTTACCATGTCTGTAGTGATTGTATGGAGGAGTGCTAAAGGTCAACTACCTGTGCTCGTCTGTAGTACTGCTTAGTGATGGTCTGGTATCTCTCTTGGCCTGCAGTGTCCCTGGAAAGACAACAAGCATAAATACACAGATACGTATGTTAGATTGTCATATGACAGCATGACTCTGGGCAGTAGCCAGGGTTTTCTAACCCCCAAACATCTGACCAGACACCTTGAATGTTTAATTAGTACGATTTTCTCGTCACTGAGCATCTAAGGCATGTATCTACTTTATATTCATTTTCACGATGTAATTCAAAATATATTTGCCCTGTTTTTTTCTGAATTTCCACCATCATTATCTCAGAAATCTAGGACACGTTTGATGGGGAAACAGTACTGCTCTGTTTTTTTCAAAATTAATGAGACTCCAAAATCCTGTGAGAAGCTCTCCGCTGCAGGGAGTACCATTTCTGCTGCTAATCACCCTGACCCTTCAATAGCGGTATAGAATGGGATTCATACAATCATATAATAACAATGCCTTCTTTATGACGTAAAGACGCAAAGATCTCCCAATGTCTAAGAGTCAAAATTGGATTAAACCAATCAATGGGACATATTACTCGAGCCTTCAAGTCATTAAGAGGTTTTAAGGGGATTATGAGGTACGTATCTCAAATCTTAAATCAAGTGGGTGCATTAGATTTCTGTAGGTTCACGACTGAGTACTTGCACAAAAATGACTTCCTATATCACCCTCAGCTGTACTTTGTGGTTAAATTCTGATTACCAAATGCTTATGGGCTAAACCTGAGATTGTATCCCCAGATAAATCTTGCATTTCTTCTTGTCTTGTCTTCAATTTTACAAAATGATCACAGCCGCATTATAATTAAGTTGAGACTAAAAGCTAACCTAAATGAAAGGTTTGTGAAGGGACACAGAGTCCAGTCGATGTCATAAACGTAGTGACATGTTAACATATTAAGTCTAAAACTACTGGAGTCACTTAAAAATCCTCTAGGTTTCAAAACAAGTAAAAACTACAAAAGGCATGAGCTCAGTAATAGTATCTATGGCCCTAAACAATCATACAACAAAAGCTATGATAGTGGTAGCATACTTACAAATACAAAAATCCCCCCCTTTATCAAAACTACTGTTGTGTAATATCTTTAAAAAATGTTTAAATATCCTGCACATCCAATATCTCACCATATCTGTATCCGTACTTTGACACCATCTATTTCTAGTGTCTTCATTTTGAAGTCGACTCCTGTAGGAGAGAAAGGACACAGGTAGTAAATATGACACACACACAGAGGAGCTCAACATGTATTTGATGTGCTGTGCTTGGACTAAGGTGTTTGCTCTTTCCACTCAATAATGGAGTGAAATCAATTATCCGGGTGTTTGTTTTTACAGATAGAGGTTCACCGGTATCTGCTGCAGCTTAGTAGCATCACAGATAGCCTTAATGCAGCGAGGCCCCATCACCCCTGTATAATCTGCCTGTTAGAAGACTGGGCTAATGATCGGGGGTGGTGCCGTCCTCGTTTAGTTCAGTCCTTTGCATCGATCACACAGGAGGAAATAAGGGAAAGGGCAACAAAAATAAACGATAGCTTAGCATTGCAAAACACCAGAGAGGAGGAGATGAGAGGTGCTGAGATGGGGAGGGGCTCGCTCACACCTCAGTGATCTCTGATCTATTTCAGACGGCTGGGTGTGATATTGTTTATAGACAGAAAAATGAAAGGCTTTATTAAATTTCTATCAAGACTCCATTTCTGCAGTGAACAGAGAGGTTGCTGATATTTATTGTGCTGTACTTCTTGTGCTTTTATTAGGGAAATTAAATCTACAGTATATCTTGTTATCATTTTTTGTCAGGGTGGGAAAAAGATCAAAAGAGTATTAAAAAAAATGTAGGTGTACCTTTTCAAATATATTTTTTGCTCAATTTAGCGACGGTAGCTACTGTTAGCAAGCTAAAAGGAGTGTAAACAACTGTGGAATTAGCTGTTGCTAACAGATGGAGGGGGTTGTGAGAGATAAACATGAGATTAGATGTACAATGTGAAGTTACCGGAAGAAATAAAGACTTTAATTAAAATTGACAAATATATAAGCTACCAGCCACACAGATATGCAGGGGATCCGGAGGTGACACACGCTAACTGTACGACGCTTAACCTTACTGTACTGGGAGTGTAAACGTACTGTCTTACATCGTGGCCTTGTTGTTGTCTCAAGACTTCTCTACATTGCAACGTTTGTATTTCTGGATGAGAATACTAAATGCCTTTTATTCACCTCTTTAGTCTAAAAAGAATCAGGTCATATTCACAGACATGTTTGGTTTGGAAGGTCTTTGTATTTTTCTGCATATGAATTTAATGCTTTCACAGTATGTTTCCACGTCATGAAAGTCCCATTTTTTCTATTGAATACGTACCTTTAACCATTAACTCTGCCTCTATTAAAGTCTTTATGTCTTGTCTCTTGTGTCCACGACTGTCTCCTCAGACTAATGCATCCAAGTCGATAATGGGCAAAACCACAGGCTTCTAGACCACACTAATCCCCGAGAAATCAATTAACAGTTCATCCCAATTAAACTGACATAATCACGCTCCGAGGAAGAGAGTCCGATCGATTGAGATAACTGGGGGAAACTGCTGTTTGTGTTTTTTACAGCTGCGTTTCTGCAGGGTTTGACTTTTAAGAGACTGACATAAAGAAACTGCTGACAGAGCAGTCCGGGCTGATGTTAGTCTCTGTTCTTTTTTTCATAAAAACAAGCTGGAGTAAAGCGGAGACCGCACAGAGCTCACTGACTTCGCAGCATGAGGCCTCATTTCAGTTGTCAGGCGGTCTCTGGCTCTGACTTGAGAGCATTCAGACTAAGTGAAAGGTCAGTGCAACAATCAGTGGTCTGCTCTGCCTGAGGCCGGAGTGGAGAGAGGAGATGGTGAAAAAGAGGCTTTCTTCATGTGTTATTGTCCAGCTGTATTAGCACTGTACAAAAGACTGGTCTGAAGTCATCTGTGCAAATACTTTAAATATAAAGTGCAGACATGGACTAATGGATCCTCCAGCTGTACAGTAAGTGTCTGTCTACAGCAAAAGGACTGACCCACTCTGAAACCTGAAAATAAATCAAGATGACTCCACAGGCAGGTCATATGAGAATAACTGCAAATCAGCAGTAAGCCTGTCACACATTTCGAGTAATATTTACACAAACAAAAGATGGTTCAGTCCCAACTGTCTGTGTCCTGCTGATAAACAAATATGAGGTGTAGCCGCCAATCTAAATGCTTTGTGTTGTTCTATAAAAGCAATGGAAAATGGGCCTGTTTTGTAGGACCAGGTGCTCTCTTAACTATGAAAATGCAAACAAAACAATGATGTGAAAAGTATAATTCTTGGTCTCTTTATTACAAGTTTGATATTTAAATTGTTCTGGGCGCTCCCATCACAACAGCAGAGCACTGGCTGTACAATTCTTCAATCTGCATGAGAGGATGTGTAGAAAGTCCTAATTGTTACTGTTGAGAGAGATTACAGGTGTGTGCTCTGCAGCCTTCATTGTGATGGTGCCAGCCTCAGGAATATGCCAGGGAACACATTGTCTGCAGGGTTATGTGCAGGAAATTGTGAACATGTCCAATCCAAGTAGATGTCTTTAAATGCCTTGTATTGTCGGTGCACAAACCAAATATATTCAGTTAAATAGGATGCAGAGAAAGCGAGAAAAAGCCCTTTTTGGGAGGGTCAGGGAAAAGCAAAGTATAAGAAACAATGAGTTTGACAAAACCCTGCCCTGCAGTTTGTCCATTTTTAAGAATAATTCAGCTGTTATGGTTTTCAGAAAGGTTCCTTCTTCTCTTCTTAGAGTAAGGAACCGTGACAATGGAGACGAGCACAAAGAGCAAGGACTGACAGCAGTTAATTTAACATGGCAGCATTTCTCAATCAGCAGTGTGAAAGCCATGTAAAAACTAATGGGTACACATCCAAAATTGACTTGACAAATTACCAGGATGACTGTGTTCGACTACGCAAGACGGATTAGGCGGTGACACGTGTCAGTGTGCTGTAGGTAATGACGACAGGCTCGCTAATGGATGGACGGATGGATGCTCTGGCTCTGACACAATTTCACTGGGGAATAAGTCTGAGATGCATGACTATCATCACAAGCAGAGGACAACCAGCAACCGCCAACAGTTGCTTTCTTTAGGGCACAGCGGGACAGGTTTTCAATCATGAACTTTTTATCAATCTTGACTGAACAATCAAGCATTGTATTAACCTCCTGTACTGGATGGAAATGTAAAATGACTCTTTTAAAAGGGTGAAACCAAATGAAAATAGAAGAGTACACCATCAGGAAAACAAATCCAAGTCCATAACTACCAGTACAGGAAATGCCAAAGATATGTATGATCTTGAGGAGTGCTACTGCAAATGTTAAGTTGTGTGAAGTCTTTCGTGGCTCCAGAGAACAGACTTTGTAAAAGAAGTGGACGTAGTGAATGGGATGTCCCATTGGTTTTAAGACGATGGTTTAAAACTTCAAATTCTGCATTTTTTAGATTGTTTTCATCTTCCTTTTTTGGAATCATAAAAGAGAGGATCGAGCCAAAAACAACTGAATGCTGAACATGAAAACACACTGTTAAAGGGTTAAAGTTGTCGGGGAGAGCACCCAAACCCGAAAACAGCGACAGCCACATGTCAATCACACAGTAGCCACGCCCTAAAGCATATCTTTACCACCTATCTTACTATAAATGGCAGCATGACATCTTGCTCTATCAATTAAGACTTGAAACTACTAAAAGAGACCATAAACTCTGTAGGAAAATACTTACTGAGGTGATAAATAAAGTAAGAAGTGGGGTCATTTTCTTATAGACGTCTATAGACTTTGGAACCTGACGGACATTAGAAAGAAAACAGATTAAAGGCCTTTTTCCACTTGATATTGACCTAAAATGTCCACATTTGGTCAGGCCATAGCTCTAACTGCCCTAGCAAAGATATGAGAACAAGTTGTTTGTGCTCCTAGAAAGCCAGGAGGAAATCAAGACTATGACAGCCCCACTGATTTCCCTTCTAACTCTTTATGAGCTCCATGGGGGCTGTGATCCGATGCCCGGCCCTTTAGACTCGCCAAGCTGAGTGTTTGACCAGGCCGCGACCATAACACAACCGAGACCACCAGCATGAAGACGGGTGCTGATAGAGCTATGATATAGGGCAGGGCCGGGCTCGTACTTTATGGGTGTTGTGACAGCCAGGATCTCAGAGGGCGAGGGGAGAGGTAACGGTGAGGAAGATTAAACTCAGCAGTGTGACTGAATAGCATTAATAAATCATCTCTACAGCTGCTCTTTGCCAGAGAATGTGTTCTGAGTGAGGCTGTATTATCTGTCAGGTAAGATCAGGATTCCGGCTGCCAATGATTCTGGACCAGTTTGACTTTCTTACACTGAAGGGAAGAAAATGTTGGATTAGTTATGTTGCAGCCAGATGAAACCTGGGAAGAAGTTATATCGTTTGTAAAGCCAGGTGTTCTTTTCTTGGTTAGTGCCCAATGAATATTCAAAATGCCTTTGTGACTCAGCGATGGTGGATTAGAATGAAGATGTCTGCAGTTTCTACTCTTCACCTTGTGTGGGTAATGTTTTGATAGTCTGATCACAAGCCCAGAACGTCCTTCAGACTTTAAAAGGAGTACAGAAATAATGTAGAAGACTGCAAGGTTAAAACATACAGTAATACAGGTAAAGACTGTTATGCAAAGGTTTCCCATTGATCTGTCATTGAATGCCAAAAAACAACATGATAATGCTTGTGATTCATGTCATCACAAGAATCACAAAGAAAAGATCTCCTGAGTTTGGTGAAGACCTTGAATGGCCTGCAGAGCCTTAAAGTCCAAAAAAATCCAACACCTTTGGGATGAACTGAAGGAATGTTCCTGTGGCTGAAAGGGAGCGAACCATTCAGCCAGAATTTCAAATCCTGTGCAGAGTGTTAAAAGAAGAGTGAAGGGCCAGGGTTTTGGAATAACATATTCATTAATCACATAGAAGTAATGTTTGATTGTCTGTAATATAGTGAATCTGCGTCTAGTTATCATCCCGGTGCAGGCTGAGTGCATGAATTTATGGGGTTTATTTATATGCAAATCTGCAGGAGATGCTAAATAAGACTCCCATGAGCTTTCCATCCTCCAATTTTTATGGAAAAACTTGGTTTGATTAGAACTCTCTACGGGGTGCAGGATTTTGAGATAATTAAGAGAAAAACCAGAGCGAGTGGACTGTGTCGGAAACGGATGAATTATTGAGCTTCCCATGGGGGGGACATTGGAGAGAATTTATATCCCTCTGTCACCATGAAGGTTGGGAAATTATGTATTGATTCTCCTCAGGAGAGCACAGGCGGTGGTCACTCTTGATCTCTCTGTCTCTTTAGATTTTGTTAGGCTTGTTTAGCCTGACGAGAGGGGTTTGAATTATCGCATGCCCGTGAAAAGACCTCCCATGACGGCTTACAGACACAGTCCGCTGCCCTCAACTATTCAGTCCAATATAAATATCATGAATCCACCGCCTGCGCCAACACAAGAGCCAGATTTCTAAGCATCAAGCTGTGGTTGTGAACACTTGGTAACAAAAGCACAAAAAGGTTCACTACATGCAGACAGGCTGGACCTTTCTTGTTACAGACATTAGAAGGGCTTGGAGTTATATGAGCTTGACTCCACAGGGATGAAGTGTCCTGTAGAGCGCTATAGGTGCTCGACTTAAAATAGCACACTGCAGTGTAAGTAAGCCTGATGAGCATTAAAGGTTGGAGCACTGGGCACAATAAAAGCCTTTAAAGTGCAGCGTGATGAACATAAAACTTGAGTTTAAGCTTCGTGCTGTGGCTGTGAAGTGTTTTGCAGAAGTCCACTGAGCACTCAAAAAGCATGAGGACTTTGAATTCACCATAAAAGCTCCCATGCAGAAACCCCCAGTGTTAATAAATGATGTTAACATGGACAATTAATGGTGGGATTGTGTTATCGCTGTCCTTTCTGTTATGTTTCCTGGATCTGTCGGCGTCGTGATTTATCGTCTTGACCTTATTATGACAACATGTTACAGCATATCTTTCCAACAAAAAGTCATCTACCCATCACCACCGGGAGGAACATTTCCTGACTTTGCCTCGAGCCTGTCTGCATTACGTCTTCTCCACATCACCAATTACTGCACACAGCGTATAAACGGGTGCTCAGTTGCTACAGGAGAAGAAGAAGAGATAAGGGACACAACCACCGCTTGTGAAATAAAGAAAAACCCTGTTTACTGCACCTCTTTATTTCACAAACCTCAAAAGGAGGAATGGTAATGCACATGACATCCTCTTCACACTGAACCCTAACTATGGAGATACTGCACAACGCATTTCACTGTGGAAAACAGGCTGGTTGCATGTGGCAAATCCATGATCAAAGGTGGGCAGAGGAAGTGTTAGTTGCCTCTATGTACTGTGAATCAAAAGAGCAAGGAACTGGATGTGTTTTCTTTGTGAATTGCTCAATAATTTGGTCTATGCAATACGAGGAAATAGAGAAAACATGCGAATAATCATTTACTAGATCTCAAGCTGATGCCTTTACATTGCCATTGTTTACTCCATGGATGTATGGGAATATGAAAACAACTAATGTTTTGCTTTAAAGCAAACTCAATTACAACATCAAAGGTATTGCATAATTAATTGGCATGAAAGAATTGAAACTAGGTCAGGGTCTCCTCAAAAATGTGTTTAACAAAACCACACCAAGGAGGACCTATATCCAACCAAATGTTGCATGGCCTTTTAAGTGCCAGATGATGACAGTTGGTATAAACTAATCTGCATGGCTGCCAAGTGTTGGATCTTCCCCTTCAGGGCTTCCCCACTTAATGCAATTAAGCTGGTTTTATAGATAACACTCTTTTTATTTCACGTAATGTTCTAATCTAGGTAAATGTAAACAATGCATCTTTATATTCCTTATCAATTCCTATTTGTGTGATTTAAATATAAATTGCAATTGGATACAATGGGAGGTTGATGCGCCAATAACATCAACAGAAAACGTTAGAAAACCATGCAAATAAATGGGTTGATTAGCACAAGTGGTGAATGAGAATCTAGCAATAAGTCCTGGTGTCAGTGCAGAGTCTTACCGATGGTCGAGATGTGAGAAGGGTGAAATTCGTTGTCCGTGAATCTGCATAACAAACATGTTTTCCCAACCCCAGAATCTCCGAGGAGCAGGAGTCGGAAGAGCACATCGTACTGCTTAGCCATAGTGTTGGATGTAGTGTTCAATTAAAAAAGAAACCCCAGTCAGCTAACTCAGCGATGGATGACCGATCCCTCCCCACCTGCATCCCATGTCTGCTCAAATTCTCAACATGAGGCTTTGGCTCTGCGCTTCTTTTTGTTCACTGACGCTGGGTCGGTATGTGACGGGGATGCTCCAGCTTCCCAGGCAGCCTCCAGCTTCCAGTGGGTGCGGTGGACCATTGTCAAGTGAGACCCCATCAAAAAGAGGATTTCCGGTGGTGCATTTCAACATAAAACCTGTAGTGTTTGAGAAAGTAGACAAAGACATGGGCATCAAAATAGTTTTTTTTATGACTTGATGATTGTCATGACAATGTTAAACTTGTGAATGCGTCGAGGTTTTGATAGAAAATTAGGTATATGCAATTACAATTATAAAAAAGTATTAGCAAAACAATGTCACTGTCACTAATGTTGTAGCTTAGGAATTCCACTACGAGATAAATTAAGTTTAACCTGTAATCCTACAAATAATATAATTTATAACATTTAGTATTATTTATCTGAGCCTTAAAAGTAACTACATTGTCAGATTATTGTAGTGGAGTCGAAATATAGAGTTGCAAGTACCTCAAAATGGTACTTGATGTATTTGGTAAAATGCACTACAACAACTTTCATGTATGCCTTTTTAAGACCTAAATCTAAATTTCGAATCGTGGCTATTCAAAAAATGATACCTGAAAAAATACACCCGATGATGCAGGTGTTGCATCAAACCCTGGTTGTTAATAAACCATGGTGATATGAGACTTCAGGATCGCTGAGGTTCCGGGGCTGCAAGAACAGTAACATGTTTTGTCTGGTTGGCAATAATCAGTTTCCAAATATATAAAAATTAAGATTTTTATTGTTTTAGGTTATTATTTCGATAAGTGAAAAGTTTGCTACCTTTCAGACCAACATTGAGCTTTTATTTTGAAGTATAAGTCAAACTACTTCCGGTACTAGTTTGTTGTGACTTGAGGCAGATCAACGGAAGAAATACCGCGTGTGGTGGCATTGCTTCTTTCGACGTCAATTTCACAACACCAATAAGAGAACATGAATCAAACAACACGGGACACGAACAATTGCTCACCCATCATTTACAATTATATAACAAAACTCACTCGAAACTCTTGCAAGCGGCTGTGTGTGTGAATTTGCGATTTCTCGCACTACAGTGACAGATGGAGGTTTTTGTTCCCTCGGAGATGCCGTAGTTTGTGTGATCGCAGTTTCCGCCCCCCTGCAACCACAGCAGGAAGTGAGCAGAGCCAATTGACACTAAACTATCAAAACAAACCTAAAGCATCGTTTTTTAAAAACTTGCAGCATCCCTGCATCTGACGGATCATATCATATTCATCATCATGGATGGTGTACCGACGCCTTTGCGGTGTTTCAATGAGCATCACACCGCAGAAATGCTGGTGGATGACGGGGTGGAGACGGTGACTTCACTGGAGCAGGTGAGCATAGATTAGCTCCGTGTGGCTAATGTGGCTAATGCTAATGCTGCTGCAACTGAGTGTCACAGAAATTAAACTCTGATACACTTAATTTCTGTACCCTCTAATCGGCCCGTCGTTTCGAGAAATTATCGGAACCTGATTAGCTAGCCAGTTAGCAAGCTTGATCCTTAAGGTAGCTAGCATTGAACCTTAATGAGATTAAGCATTATTCAGTTAGCTGTTAACTAAGTAATTTAGACAGTTAATCCTGAGTACCCCCACACTTAGGTACATACATTAAGGAGACTCAGGAAAAGATCTGTGTCAAGTAACCTCAGAGGTGGGAAAAGTACTCTGATCTTGTACTTAAGCAAAAGTAGAAGTACCAGAGTGTAGGAATACTCTGTTAAAAGTCAAATTAATGCATCAAAAAAGTACAAAAGGATTGGCATCAAAATATTCTTAATGTGAAACAAGTAAAAGTATGGATTACGCAAATATGCCCATGTCAGATAATATAAATAAAGGTGCAGTTCATTTGAATTGCTTTGTATGCTGCAGGGTAGCTTCTTCTTTACTCCCGGTCAAACTAAAGTCTTATTTAAAAAGAACCTGCACAGTAACTTAAGGTAGAAAATAAATGTAGTGGAGTAAAAGTACACAATTTAACTCTGAATTGTAGTGGAGTTGAAGTACAAAGTAGCAAAAAACAGAAATACCTAAGTAAAGTACAAGTCCCTCAAAATTGCATTTAGTTGCTTTACATCACTGATTAACCTTATAGATATGTCATGGTCTTGATCCATTGTTAGGGTGGTTATATTCATCCAGAGCAGGAGCAGCTAGGAGACTCCTGAAAGAAATTTGACATCCGATTGTCATTCATGCCGGCCTTTTCAGTTTATCATATCCGCTAAGAACAGGTCAAAACTTAATAAAGGTCAAACATGGACAGGATTTAAATCAAGAGAAAAACTGTTTAACTGTTCATACTTATATGGGGGTGCGTTTTACTCAACAAAGACTTTTTGTCAAACATCTATTTGTTACTGTAGTGGTTTTGCATGTGTGCTTTTTATATTCTATCTCTCATGATAACTTCGTATTTACAGTTTTCCCTCTCCTCCTTCCTGCACTTTCTTTTTCCCCAGGAAAAAGTGGAACGCAGCATTAAAGAAGTTGTCAGTGTTTACAAGCAAATGCACAGCTTACCACAGTAAGTATCCAGAAAGAAAAGTATTTGTGCGGCTGCAGCTGACGTTTCTTAATTAACAGCGATTCAGTTTTTACATTTATTTATATACATTTACACTTATTGAGATTTAACTTAACTTAGTATTTTTAAGGAAATGTTCCTTTAGAAAAACTTTGCCCTACAGATATTATATTAAAGTCTCATCAGATATATGTATTATAAATAACCTGGGGAACATATGAGCCATTGTTTTTCTTTAAAGGATGGATATCATAAATATTAAATATGAATTCATCAACTATAGTATTGCATTGGGGTCTGCTGCTGTGACTTTACATTCTATTGCATTCAAATGGTAAATGAGAGGAATACATGTTTTTAAGAGTAAGTTGGTTTTCTTTGTCCTCGAAATGTGGAAAAAAATATGGGCTGACGTTAACTCAGTAAATCTTAAAAAAACCAAAACCTGCCGTTTAAAACCCACTGTAACAAATTGGTCAGATAATTTGTTGCTCTAGTTCTGATGATTATCTAATGACAGGACTCATAATGTAGAATACAGTGACTGCTATGAGAGCCGTGCTCGTTGGTTGTTTTGATCTCTAACACCTGCTGTAAGCCTGTAGCAGCGGCTGCACGGTGATGTATGACGGCTGTTATCTAATTGGTGTGTGGATCTGCCCACATACTTTGCTGCTGCTATCAGCTGTCATCAGCCTCTTCCTAATGGGGTGACTCATTTCATTTCTATGACAACTGCGTGGACCTGCATCACAGCCAACGGGAAAATGTACTACTAGGAAATAAGCAGTACTCATCAGTAGAGGTCATGCAAGTAGAGGTAATGTGTTTTCTGTGAGGTCTGGACTCTGAGTTACACAGGGTTAGTTTTCATCCATTTTGGATTGTAGTTGTAGAAGCCATGAAACGTACACTGTTGATGTATTTTGTTTTAATACCAATTAGGTTTGCACTGGTTCATATTTGGTTAATGGTGTGTGTGTGTGTGTGTGTGTGTGTGATCGCAATGGGTTGGTTTGCTTGAGTCACATGGAGATGGGCGGCATGAATTATATTGTGATTACTTTGATTATTATTATAATTTTGTCGTCCTAAGTTGATCGTCTCGTTTTTTCCTTAAATGACGTTATTATTCAGCTCATTTTTGATCTCAGCAAGTCATGTTTTGATAGCGCGGCACAGAATTTCGACCAGGCCCGGCCTCGGCCTCTCAGCGACTTAGTTTATTTACCAAAGTCGCTGTAGTAGTTATATGCAACGGTTATGAGGTTAATTGCAGGCACATGAAAGGAAAGCGCCCAGGCTCTGGTTATTTTCTGGCCTTTGTACGTAGCATTTTATCAGTTTAATCAGGAATGTGCTGGTGTAATATTTTCCACCCACATCTGCCAGATCAAAAACGGTTTATCATGAGAATCTTACAAAAATAACCATTGCGGAAAAACAGCTTTAGCTTTGCTGACTTTATTTCAAGTCTTTTTAAACAAAGCAGCTTGTAATTATTGTGTTGTTGTATGAAACTGGTATATCAAAGACCAAAGTCATTAATGGAGCAGCTTTGATGTGCCTTTTTTGAAAGTTAATTTCTTGAAGTCATCTACATGGACCTTTGCAATAGTTTTCTTGCACTTAATCCAACAACTGTGTACTTAAACACACAGGCATTTCTGCCTCTGCCTTTCTACATGCCAAGAAAGGTAGAACATACATTTAAGTTAACAAAAAGATCATGCTAGAAGAACATGTTGTCTTATTTGTGTATTTACTATCAGGGGATATGTATTGAAGTCATAAATCCTCGTGCAGGGATCTGTGAATAACCCTCTGCAGATAAACCCTAACTTCAATCTTCATCTGTGTGAATAAGGCACGCAGTGAGTAGGACTGGTTGGGTCGAAGGGGTCCATCTGTCTTTGACTCATTGACACACATGCTGTCCTACTCCTGTGTGTGTGAGAGGAGCTATGATGCAGATGAAAGCTAATGTGGAGCACGCTGACATTATAATGATTGAACAGAACAGTGTGTGACTTTTCTAACTCTATCTATTACTGTGACTCCCTGCGTGGGATCAACAAAGGGTTCTTTCATTTTCATTTCCAGTTTGTTTTTATAAACAAGTATACTATATCATGGATGGACTTGTACCACATATGAATAACTTCTCAAATTGATGTTTGCTAGATTCTATATTCTATTCTTGTTCCTCATGAGGACAGCCCAAAATGCTGTCCTGCTGGAAGAAGCAATGTACACATTTGGAAGAAAACGCAGTAAATAGGGTGTTATAGGAAATGGAAAACCTACAAATTTATAGGTAAATAAATAACATTATTACAATTAATTTCTGCTATAATTTTAAGCCGTTTTTATCTATAATCCTTAATAAAAATGAATTTTCTTGTTTATAAAAAATATTAAATGAAAGCCTTGCGAGTGAGAATACAGCTGAGAAAATATCATGTATTAGAAACTGAACTGAAACATAAATGAAACACAAAACCGTTTATCATTTTGTGTTATGACTTGCTGATAAGATGATATTCGAAATAGCAAAACTAGTGTGTCCAAGAAAAGCACTTCTACAACGGTACTGACAGTGTTGTTAAACCGTTTCTGCTTCCTATTTCTAATTACTCTCACTGTCCTTATTGTTTTTGTCTTCAGGCCCACATTGCTGCGGGAACAGCACTACCAATATCTCAAAAAGGGCTTACGTCACTTATCAGATGCTTATGAGGTACAGTATCACACCTGTTGACTACATGTTCTATTGCTATACGAGTGTGTGTTAATCCCGATGACACACACCCTCTTCTCATGCTGGTCGCAGTAGTTCCTGTGTAACGCTCTCCGCCTCTGGATGATTATCTCTCTGCTCTAAATAGAAATACCATTGTATTCCCTTTGCAGAGGAACATGCCTGTTGGAAGGTCAGCTCTCTTTTTTCTCTCCTCTCGCTAGAAAAATAGAGAGGAAAGCATTTGTTGTCGGTAACACACTGACCTCAAACTGTTTGTTTTGATTGACAGCACGGTGCTTTTCCGTGCATAACCATCCAAACTCTGTCGGAAAAGGAAATTAGAAGCTGAGTCGTGATGTTATGTAAGAAAAATAACACAAAAGACATCAACCCCCTATTCTTTTTCTCAACATGTATTTACCCAACACTGAGAATAAGGGTGTGATATTTTTCCGCGTCTGTCAGCCCGGCCTCTGCTGCTCTGTTTCCTCTCGTCTCCGTCTGACTGACTGATCTTGTTCATTGCTATAATTGCTCATCTGATGACCTGATCATGTGATGTGTGTGTGTTTGTGTGTGTGTGTGTGTCTCTGTGCGGATAGTGTATGGATGCCAGCAGACCGTGGCTATGCTTCTGGATTCTTCACAGTCTGGAGTTACTGGAGGAGCCCATTCCTGCTGCTGTCGCGTCAGAGTGGGTCACACACACACACACACACACACACACACACACACACACACACACACACACACACACACACACACACACACACACACACACACACTCTCTCTACAGCAGGTCTGCATACTTTTTGGTATTTATTACCATTGCAAACAGTTCCCATGATTACTATCTTGGTGCAAATGCTGCTGTAATGCAAACACGTTTATAATAAACTGCAGCAGCTTCACATCAACTCACTCCAACAGTAATTGTTGTTTTATTGTGTCATAAAATAATGCAATATGCACGCTAGTGAATTTTTATAGCACACTTCAGCAACGAGGCAGTTCAAAGTGCTTAAAAGTCTCAAGATGAAAAGCAAAAATAGGAAAATTGAACAACAACAAATGAATCCGAAAACAAAAAAACTTCATCAGCGCAAACTTAATCCACCAATGGATAAAAAACTGAATATCTGCCCAAGAAAACATTTGTTTTAATAACCTGTTATGTTTTTTAAAGGCTTTATACTGTGCATGAACACACGCCAGTCATGACAAATTAACCTGTTCCAGTTTTACGAGAGTTTTGTCTTCTTTCCAAAGCTTAAGAAATAAAACATGGCTTTAAAACCCCACCAGGACATCATCAGAGACTCAGAGGACACTTTTACAAAATAAATACCTTAAATGATCCCATAATGAGCAATAATCCATGTTTGGGTCCAATTTCCAGGCCAGGAGTAACATTAGTCAGGGCTGTGCTGTCAAATCATTTCCTGCCTCTCTATAAATAACTGCAATAATTCATCTGTTCTCTCGTCTGTAGTTGAACCCTCAAAGAATGAAATGCTCATGTTTTAAAGTAAGAAAAAAATCATGTTTTTCCTCCAATCATCATGGCCCATAGTTGTGATTGGTCTAAACCATCAGGTGTATGATTTTAGAGATGTTTGTGCAGCAGTCACTTCAAACGCTGACGCTTTTTATGCCACTGAAATGTCATTTGATTAAATTACTGCCAGTCCAAACTAACACTCTGCAAACCCCGGGGCAACGGCAATGCCAGGCTGCCAACCCACGCTCTCATTACGACTGCGAGGCGTGCCAACACACCGGCTGCCACTGCCCCGCGCCAACGTCAGGCCCTCGTGCTCTCACACACACACACACACACACACACACACACACACACACACACACACACACACACACACACACACACACACACAGAAACACACAGGCCCTTTTTGAGGATTCATAACAATACAGCAGATTGCTTTCTCAGTCCCATGAAACACACACTGTTCTCGGGTCAGCGCTGGCCAAAGTTAACGTTGCGCTCTCGTCCAACTCACTTGGCTCGGGACAGTTTTGTGATTCCTCTCCATGGCGGAGGATAAAGAGGACATTTACGAGGGAAGCAGCTCAGCAAACAGGCTGGAAAGATATTAAACAGTGGTTCTGATGCTCAGTGCCACGTCAGTTCCAGGAAACTCAGCTCTACAGTCTGCTGACTGCAGAATTACTGCTCTGATCGCGTGGATAGAAACTGTGTGAGTGTTTAGTGTGTGAGGAAAGTTATTTGTCCATGAAGGTTATCAAGGGTTGGCATTTGTTTTTCAATTTTAAAGGACATTTTTAAACAGTTTGATGTTCTTTTTAAGCATCGCTCTGCTAAAGTAGTTAAACAATTCACACTGGGATCTGTCCCAAATGGAAATGAGCCAGACCCATTAGGGGTTGTTGGAAAACAAGAGAGGATTACTCAAACAATAAGCCACAAAAAATGTAGCTGTCCATTAAGTCTGGTCCCAAAATGATGCACTTAATAATAATATTTAGCTGTTCTCTTTCTGTATTAGTAGGGAAAGTCCTAATTCTATTCAATGCTCAACATTTCCTTGAACAAGCTCATTATTTCTAATGTGTTCAGACTTGTTTTTGTATCAACTACACAGGAGTTGTGCATCAAAAGTGCAGGCACTCATGTCTTGAATACTTCCCTCTTTTACTCACGAATCTTGATTGGTGACAGTTACATAATCAGTGCAGAGTCTGTGTTCAAAAATCAAAGACGCACTTCCTGTTTGTGTTGACTCATATCTCAGTGTCATTGTTATAGTGTCTGTCTGTGTGTGTAAATACAATTCTTCTTCCTCCTTCCAGTGTGTGTCAGTTTCTGTCTCGCTGTCAGAGCCCGACGGGGGGTTTCGCCGGGGGTCCGGGACAACACGCCCACCTGGCCCCGACCTACGCTGCGGTGAACGCCCTCTGCATCATCGGCACAGAGGAGTCCTATAACATTATAGACAGGTACCGACCCCCCCCCCCCCCCCCCCATCAGAATCAGAAATCCTTTATTCCCCGCAGCGGGGAGATGTACAAAAACATTACCGTATCATTAAAAAATGAGGCCACGCTCACAGTGTTAGTGTCAGCAGTACTTTGGATTATACCTCACAGAGTATCACTTCAGCACACCGTAGGAGAGAGAGTATTACTATATACCCAAGATAGTAGCATATACACAACACTGTTTATATCAACGCCCCCTGAAGGTATCACTGGGTTTTAATACTGTGGTCACATGATGGGCCTCAGACTATAAGTAAAACATGTGTTTCCATTCAGTTTGGTATTATAAAAGAGTATAGTGATAATGATAATCGTGGCAGTATAATGTTTTATTACAGTTATAGGAGGATGTTAGAGTTTTCTTGATGATAACATAGCTTATTTTAAGAGCCTTTCAGGGGTTGGGGTGACATTGCCCCTCATTTTCTACATGTATATCAATCCATTTATGTATCATCTGTCAATTGTATTTATAATTTGCATCACTCACACTGATTTCTCCTTCTCCTTCCACCCCTCCCCTCTCCTTTTATCCCCTTTACCTCCTTTATCTCCCCTTCTGCTCTTCTTGTCCCCATATCTCTTCTCATTCTTCTCTGTAACCACCTCCTTCTCTCCAGGGAGAAGCTCTTAGATTTCCTACTGTCAGTGAAGCAGCCAGATGGCTCGTTTGTGATGCACGTTGGAGGGGAGGTGGATGTCAGGTGAGAAGATAACCCCCACCCTCTGTTCTCCCTCCTCTATTCATTATCTCTCATTCGGGGCACCACGCAGATAGGATCCAGAAGTCCCAGCAATAAGAGACACAATAAGGAGCTTGCTTCATATCCACATCGTTAATAAATAAAGCTTATTTTTACATTTTAAAGATAAGTTTGCACATTCGACCCAAAAAGTAGGACATTCTTTTAAAATACATCCCTTTTTATTTCACTTTCCTTTGTGTTGTCATGCGCTTTGGTTCCCTTTGGAGTTAATAGAAAAGAGGAGAAATACCCACATCTCGATTGCGTAAGAGTGGATTTATGTTATTTGAGTTACTGTGTGTGTGTGTGTGTGTGTGTGCGTGTGTGTGTGTGTGCGTGTGTGTGTGTGTGTGTGTGTGTGTGTCCGTCCCTTCTGCTCTGAGTGGCAGTGGGTGTTTTTAATAAGCAGCTTTGAGGTATCATCTTCTGCTTCAACAAAGTTACTTTTTCACTCTCACTGTGTTCTGTTTCCAACCAATTACCGCCCTGCTGTCATTCTGTGTTATTTAAACACTTTCCCTCCATCATCACTGCATGCACTGAAATAAAAGCAGCCCTGGATGACTCTTAAAGGGGTTTATTAGCCTATGAAGCGGGAGGATTTTGCTCTAACCCACTTTAGGATGAGGTTTATTGATATTCAATGGCTTTTCTTATTGTCAACAAATCCCATCAAAAGGAAACCAGGGATAAATTGATCCAGCTATTGATGTGTATCCAAAGCCTTGTGTAGCTTATTCCTCTGTTCCCTTAAACCTCCATTGTCCCAAAACACATTATAAATCCTCTTCCGTCACCATGATTACGGCTGTACCCTATATTGAGTCCCTTAATTGATAGCTCAAAAATCGTCCCAGATAAATGGACTATTTACTCCTGTTTGAGCGACATATGTACCTTTCTGGACCCAGCTGTCTAAATATAATAGCTTAGGCCTCCTTTTTTTTAAATGGATTTTATGTTTGTGACCCTTTTTATATCTGCTTTTAAAGATTTGTTTTAACAAATGGGCTTGGGAGTGCATCAGAGGGGGATGGGTTGCATCTCTTCATGAGATTTGCTAACAGGAAAAACATTGAACGGCAACGTGTTTAAAAGAAAGAAGCTTTGTCAAGTTTTAAGATACACAACCCAGATGTGTTAGTGGGATAATCTCTCGGTGGTTTCTGGTCTCCTCAAGAGATATCGGGACAATATTAAAGGTATAAATACTTAAAGCAGAGGAAGACCAAATGCATAAAAGCCAAAACTACTTCACAGTATGACAGACTAACACAACAATACATGTTATATTTGTCCTGCTGGCATTCTAAAAATGCAGAGCGTTGGCCGATGTTGTGTCAGCGTAGGAAGATCTGACTTCCTGCCCTCCCACTCCTCTCTCTGTTGATCAGCCTGTGTGTGGTTCTCTTTTTATAGGAGTGCGTATTGTGCCGCTTCTGTAGCGACGCTCACAAACATCCTCACACCCAAACTGTTCGAGGACACGGCCACCTGGATCCTAAGGTACCCCCCCCCCTCCCACATACACACACACACACGGCCTGTTCATGAATTATTAAAGAGCGCTTTGTGCCTCCACAACACAGAGAGTGTTTTATCGTGTGTTTTTATTTCCTCCAGTTGTCAGAACTGGGAGGGGGGTCTGAGTGGAGTGCCGGGATTGGAGGCTCACGGTGGATACACCTTCTGCGGCACGGCGGCCCTCGTCATCCTGGGAAAAGAACATATGCTGGATCTTAAAGCGTTGCTGGTGAGAAAACCCCCCCATCACCTGACATTGGGACAAACACGTATTCAAGGGACCTAAAAACAGGATATCGTGGTTTTGATTGGCTCGGGTCCTAAAGACACAGATGCTATCAGTCACAACGGAGCCTTTGTGCTGCAGCATTATCCTTTTTATAGGCTGTGAGGGGGCCACAGAAACACAGCTGTGATCAAATAATAAAATGTTATAACCCAGAACAACATTTCATTTAGTAAAAGAGTTATAATGCCTGCAGCCGGCCGGTTTCAGCGGGATATATTACACAGCTTTGCTCCATTTAGCTGGTTTGTATCAGATGTTGTGCTACATCTTAGATCAGCTTCCTTTTTAATTGTGTTTTCAAAAGCATTTCCTGTCTTATAAAACTATTTGGAGCAACACGGTGACATTTTTGCATTTGAGTTGTATATACAGCCGCCGGGCTTTTGGCATATGACAGAGTTCCCATTCGTTTTCTTACAGAGGCTTCTGTTGTCACCGCTGGGAATCTGCACTGATCCCTGTAGGGAAATACTCCCGTCATTTGCGTGCTTCCAGAGAGGGAAGAGGTCAGGACAGCTGCTCTGATGGAGCTTTAGTTTGTGGAGAGATGTGTTCAGGGACTCGGATGTTTAAAGACACGATGCTTAAGGTCATCGGGGAAATAACGTCCAGTAGTGTTTACAGAGGCCAATCTGCAGGGGTTTTTTACCTCTCTTATTAAAAGGAGAAACAGGTTGTGTTTAGTCAGGTCTGTGCTTTAATTTCTCATTTTTAACTCCAAATCTAAATAGCAGAATCAGATATCTTTCATTGGTCCCGCAACCAGGAAATTTCAGAAAAGGGGAAGGTGCAGATAAACTTACATATTAAATATAAACACACATTAAAAATCGAACAAGTACACATCAATTGGCTGCATTAAAAAAAGTTAGTGATGAAGTAGTGAACAGGCAGTATTACATTTTAAAAGTAGACACTGTAAAGGCAAGGCCGGTTTATTTATACAGCAGCTTTCAACACGAGGCCACTCAAAGTACCAGGAACTTTTGAACATTAAACTGGGACAAAACACAAATATTAACCTGGAATTGAGCTTTAGATTTCCTATATACTCTACACAAACTTTGTACATTGCACAAGGAAGTGAAAGGTCCCCCCCCCTCCGGCATCATACTGTCGTTATTGTTCTGCATATATTTAAATCCGGTGTGGGAATGCATGGAACATTTGCATATGACAACCTCACAGAGTTGTATGATATTCGCTCCAACACCTAGTCCCAGGTATCTAAAGTATCCTGTGTCACAGAACCCCCCCCCCCCCCCCCCCCGAAAAAGGATTTGTGTCTCAGTGGTTTAGAGAGTGTGAGAGGAGCAGAGACGGTGTTTGGGTAAAGGTTGTAAGACGACACCAGCTCGGTAATATCTACAGCAGCATGACTCACCTGCTGCTCACTGTCAGCTCTGACACTGCGCCACACACACCAGTTAGGTTTTATAGAACGATTACTGGATGGAAAATAGTCTTCAACCCTTTGAACACCAAGTCATGCTAGATATTCAGTAGTTCCAGCTTCTTAAAATGAGGATGTGCTGTCTTTATTTGTTTTATATTACTGTAAATGAGCTATATTGGATAAAAACGTAACAAAAATGGATCTGAAAATAATAATAAGGCATAACATTTTGAGAGACCTTACTAAAATAGAGCATGAAATATATTACATGCACTTTATTCCAAACAGAAGGAGCTTTCTCATTAATTCTTTATTAGCGTTTCACTTTCTCTTTAGCATTTTCACCGCTTTCAGACACTTCAAAGACACCTGTTTGAGCCCTAAGTGGACTGGAATCTAACCATCTGCATCCTAAAATCTGTCCGTGAAGAAGAATCTAGTCTCTGATTTACAATAGCACCATAATGATGGATTTAAACTGATTATGAGATAATTAGTTTTTATTGCCGTTTTCTTCCTTAAATTGAAGCAAAATGGAGCTTTTCTGAAGCTGTCTTGATCGAGTGATGAAAAACTACCTCCAGTTCAATCTCTGAAAGAATATTTTAGACAGAAATTATTCATTTTGACTCGCATTTAAATGGCCTTGTTGAGTTTTTCTCTTACCCCAGAATTACTGTGGGATGACAGTTAACAATGTAGTGATGCATGCAGACATTTCTCTCCTCATACAGCGAGTTCAAGGCTGCAGAATCATGTGTGCTCAGAATGTTCAAAACCTTGAAAGATGAAAATGCCACTGCGCTAAATTAATCAAAGTGAGGTGCTTCCATTGAATGTGAGACATTTCACTGGCACTGCAGAGAACAATACCACATGCTGAGTATAGAGAAGAGGAAGCAGGATAATTCCCACAGCCTTCACACTATCTGTCCATCTATGATCAAATAAAGTGTCCACTAAACTCAGCCACATGACGCATTTATGGTGTGGATCAACGTTCACTTCAGGTTAAATGCCTTTAATCACGTTTGACTTCATGAGGAAATCGCTGCCATGTTGGTATGAATGTTCCAGCTCAATAACCGGGGATGTTGAAAGTCTCCCTGCCATTGTTAGTGTACCAAATGTCTGAAGGCTACAGTCAACTTAAGAACATGTGTGTTTCCTTGATGTTACTTTTGGACGGTGTAGCTGTCTGCAGAAACAGCTGTGTGTAACATTGAGTACACAGCTCTGGATCAGCTGCTGGTACACTGTCTTCACTGAATATTTTTCCACAATGAATCTCTGAGCTAGGATTAATAAGCTCAGCGTTGTCCTCCATGTTCCTCCGAAGGATTACAAACCCTGGCTGGTATTAAACCCAATACTTCCTAGTTACTTAATCCAAGCCGAGCATGACTGGATGTACACCAATTAGTAGTTTCCATGGCAGCCATTTCCTTTTTTTGTGTGTGTGACCTTGTGCAGCTTCAGCTCTGGCAGTGGTCAGGTTGAACAACTTCTCCAGATCGATGCTGTTCAATCAAAACCTCCCTAAAATGTCCATAAAACACCCAAATATTTCTGTAACATCCTGGTGTTTCCTGCCTCTAATGATCCTATTTAATGTGTTTCCTCCTCAGCGGTGGGTGGTAAGCAGACAGATGAGATTTGAGGGAGGCTTTCAGGGCCGCAGCAACAAGCTGGTGGACGGCTGCTACTCTTTCTGGCAGGCTGGACTCCTGCCGCTGCTGCACAGAGCGCTGTTCAAAGACGGTACTATAACTATGTCATAGCAAAACCTGAGGCTAAAAAAAGTCTCCTTTAAGAGCTGTCAGAATACACAGACTGACTCCAAACCATGTTGACAACCTTTGTAAACTTTACACCTAATTGCATTTCTCTTACCTAAAACTGTACTTGAGTATATCTTCATAAAACACGTTTTAATTGCAGTATTTTATAAAACATTCATCACTACTTTCTCCCTAAAGAGCCAACTCAATATTGATTTCATTATTCCCACTTACATGTAGAAGAAATGCATCACCTGGCTTCAGAATTTTCCTTAAGGGCAACAAAAAACGCGTGAGTTTTCCTACAATAAACGAGGAAAACTCTCATCGTGTAAATATGAATACGCTTGCATCAGATTCACTCACTGCTTCACTGAATGTGTGTCTTATGCAGGCTTATCATTTCCAGTTTCTCACAAAAAAATGATATCATTTTAAAGGCTGCTTATCACAACTGCTGTGAACATATGTCAGATTATAACACGCGTCGTGGGATAGTAATAAAGATTAAACATTGCAAATAAGCTTCTAATAATCTGTCTCAACACATTCAAGGAATTGTAGAAAAAGAAAATGAACCATAACATGTTTGCACTGGACATGGCATTTATTTAAATATATTTCTGACATTTTCACCCTTTGTCCCTCATCAAATCTCTGGTTTCATTTGCTCCTTTTTTTTAAGTATTGTTGTTTTTGTAATTCATTTAGTATTTTTTTAAGACTCTGTTGTTAAACCGTGTGTAAAGAGAGGGTCGTGTGTTTCCAGGAGAGTCGGAGCTGAGTCGGCAGCGGTGGATGTTCGAGCAGCAGGCCCTGCAGGAGTACATCCTCCTCTGCTGTCAGAACCCCTCAGGGGGCCTGGTGGATAAACCGGGCAAGTGAGTACCACACCATCTGGACACACACACACACACACACACACACACACACACACACACACACACACACACACACATTAAGGCTGGTGGCGGCACACAGTCAAATGTGATTCACGTGGTTTCTGCTCTCCAGATCCAGAGATTTCTACCACACGTGTTACTGCCTGAGTGGCCTCTCCATAGCGCAGCACTTCGGGAACATGGACCTCCACCACGAGATGATCCTCGGCAAGGAGGAGAACAGATTGGTGAGGATGGGGGTGGGGTGGGGGGGGGGGGAGAAACAGCTGAACTAGGGGAGGATTTAATCAGAGATGGATCGTTTACTATCAGGAAGAAAGTGCAGTGGAAGTCATTTAAAGACCATGTTATACTTTTTCCTGTAGACCTAATGGTTTTGTAGCTCAGTGATTCCCTACCTTCAATAGTTGTATTATTTATTGTAAGTTTGTTGTATACATGTATAGCGATGTGTTTTGGCTGTGGTCTGGGTTTGTTTCTTGCTATAGATTTGGTCTACGGTTGCCTTTGCATCAGTTTTTCATATACTCCATTTTTAGATTTTGCTGCTAGCTTGCAATCTACTTCTCATGCTCTGTTAATCGCAGCAGGTGGGGTTTTAGGGAGACGTTGGACAATATGCAGAAGTAAAATATTCTTCATCCATCTCAGTGCTTTGCCACATCTTTCTTGGAGTGGTTAAGCCCATCAAGGAAAAGGGGAGGCTCATTACTCCGATCTGTAAAGCTGTCCACAAATCATCAGCATTAGAGAAGCTTCTCGTGGTTATTCTGTTTATTAGAAAACAAGATTATCAGTTGTTGATGATTTATTGTCCGAGTCTTATCTGCAGGCCCTTGAAAATGATCTAAACGTTTCATTCCGTCTCATCAGCTGCTCGATCTTCTTCTGGCAGCCTCTTATTCCCCCCTTTTTGTATCTGCCACTGCTCCTCATTTCTACCCCTTTGAGTGAATGACAGGCCTCTTGCCTTTAAGTGATGCTTTACTTCCTGATCAGGTTACATTTTAATGCAGATTTAAAATGAGAAGCAGTGGTGTTGAAAATAAGACGGCATGTGGTTTCTCAGCGGCACCGCCAGTGGTTTTATCTTCTTGCTTCCTGTTGTGTTACTGGCACTGACAGCGGGTTACAGTAAGTCTTCCCCAGCTCTTAGATTATAATACAGATTTACATCAGGCAGCCAAACCGTAACTCAGCAGTGGGTTTGATTTTACTCTGTCTCTCTTAGTAGCTTCTATTTCTTTCTTTCTGAAACGATGATTTAACTCTGGAAAGTTCTGAGGTTGCATTAGACTGCATTACACTCCCACCACAAACTAGAGTTGACAAAACACAGAGGAACAAGACAAAGGTTGCATTTATTTTCAGGATGGTGTAATAAATTGCATGTTTTTTTATCAGATGTTCTTGAAATTCAACTTTTGTTTTTGTTTGAGGGATTCTTTTCTTTCATAAACACAACAAATAACATTTACATGCATCTTAATAGAGTGCAGAAGCTCTAGAGGAATTGAGTTTCATTCTGTTTACTAGAATTAAGACATTTTTTAATTGATACTGAAATTCTAAAACAACCAAACCATATTCATTTAATCTGTTGGAAAATGTGGACATTTTTCAGACAAAAAACAAAGAACAGATACAGAAAAAGGAGCAAAAATAGGCCTAAAATGTTGATATACGTGTTTAACTTCACATTATGATTCCCCTTCTCTCTCCCGTAGGCTCCTACTCATCCAGTGTACAACATTTGTCCGGAGAAGGTGGCCAAAGCCCTGCAACACTTTCACCGACTGCCCGTCCCCGATGACAGCAGACAGCCAGGTCCCCCCTGAACCGGCAGTCAGGTCTGATGAAGACCCGAGCCCCGTTAAAGCAGTCGGACTTCAGTAGAACCGAGCGCTGGAGTTTAGGAGAAGTTTGCCCGAGAGGAGGTCACCGCTGCGTGGCCGGCTTAGCGTCCAGCTGATCTGTTTTGCTTGCTAAGCCTAATGTTTTCATTCTTTGAAATAAAAGTGAAACTTGGAGAGGTTTCAGTATCAGCGGAGTTAATCGTGCTGTATAAATGTGTTTTATTACTGGTGTTAGAACATGTTTTATAACTTCAGACACACGGCAGATAAATCATTACCTACAAGTCAGTCTAAATTACAAGTGGAAATTCAATGAGTGAATCATTTCAGGACAACAAAGTGAAAGAAATTCAGTTCATCATTCCTCCAATATCGGGTTTATGTTCTTTCATTTCCTGCAAAGAACAACGTCATCTGGTATGAATGACAGTTTCAGTTCTGAAGCATTGATATGGGTTAGATCAGCGATTACTCCCACCTTAATCCCTCTATAAAATGTCAGAAAACTCTAAATAAGCCCATTCCTTAAAATCAGACTAATAATGTTAATATATTTCATTTGTATTTCCTTTTATCCATAACGACTAACAAACATTTTGTCCTTACATTTTAAGAAGCTGAAACTTAAAGCTGCGGCACTTTGTCAATCAACTCCCCGATAAATTGAATAAGTTGTTTAGGCTCTAGTTTGGTTTGAGTGTCCTAATTAAGAGAAGTTGTATCTCAACGGGATCCTTGTGATTAAGTAAAGGATAAATAAGAAGTAACTTCCAGAGTTCCTTTGAAAGAGCCCCTTTTAAATTAGACATTTTGACTCGTATTTCAGAAAGCTTCACAACCCATCCCTGATAGAAGTAAAATACAGTGAAGGAAGAAGGAGGAATGAGGGGAGGAGTCACCTGAGGCATAAAGAGGACATTATTCCGTTGGTCATTACAGACACCTGCCAGCACCACTGGACACCAGAAAAACCTGAAGCTGTGTTTGCCTACTGCAACTGAACACAACCCGTCCTGAAAGCTATTCTACAGCAGCAGAAACAGGAGTTAGAAGTGGAAAATGTTAGAATCCAATTGTTAAATACACTAAAAGTATGTTGTTAAACTGCAGGAAATTAAAATAGTAAATTAAATCATTTGGGGTGACAGTTAAAGGCGCTATTATGCTTTTTCGGGCTTTCCATTTCCTGTTTAGTGTTATAAACATAGATAGGAAAGGAATATATAAAATTAAGTATATAACACACTACAGGTTCCCTTCAGAGAGAGTTTATCTCCCTCGCACTCTGAAACACCCCCATCGGACTCCTTAATTTACTTCCGTAGCATAATGACATACCTATGAAACACTCACACTCCTATTGGATGGTGCTCCAACACATTGTAAGTGATAGGATAAGGGGCGGGACATCTCCAAGCAGTTGATCAATCACAACAGAGCCGGTCAGCTAACCAATGAGAGCAGACTGGGCTCTGGTTTCAGACAGAGGGTGAAAAGAGGAGCTGCAGCACAGGCAGTATGAGAACAATAAAGAGCTTTCTGAACATTAAAGCATGGAGACATGTCCCAGGAGAGGCACAAAGTACATACGAACCTGAAAGGGACCTTTAATAACCACAGGGAGCGTTATAAAGGATAAAATAGTTTATTTCATAGTCTCATAGTAAAGGTAGGCCTCAACTTGCAAGACAATTGTTGGCAGTATGTACAACATACTTGTAATTTCCATGGAATGGAATCGGACAAACAAACCTATAATTACACTAATTATACCCTCTGAACTGGAAATCAAATGGAAACAATACACACACGTTTCCTAGACACGCAAAATGCTTCCTTTTTTTCCTTGTTGGTGGGGGTGGGGGGGTAGGGGGGGGGAGATTCAGCAACATTGATTTTTTTTTTTACCGTGTAAAGCACAACACATTGACAGGGAATTTATTGGCTTCCTTGTACTGCAAAAGACTGGAGCTACCTTTTGACATTCAATATCTATTTCAAACCCTTAAGGAAAACTACATGTGACAAATTGGCATTTCCCCATGACTCGTGAGATTACTACTAAATGCATAACATACTTTAGAACTGGAAAACATCCAATCAATGCTTTTTAATATATAAAACGAGATGCCTAACGTATTCAGCCACCTAAAGTCATTCACTACTTCAAGCTAAAGGACAAAATACGATACAAGTTTAGGAATATTCTCCTTCAAAACATCTATTTCAACAAAGGAGTCATGTTGGATTTTTTTTTTATTTTGTGTTTAATTTGTGAGGCAGAAGTCCTCTGCGATCTGGCGGGCCTGAGGTGGGTTTCACTTACGTCTGCTTCAGAGCGTCTTCACATTCTTTAGTGGAAAAAAAGCAAGCTACAAATGTTTCAGTTTTTATTTGAAAAAGGTAAATTTCTCTGGGACAATTTATCTGTGTGTGTGTGTGTGTGTGTGTGTGTGTGTGTGTTGCACGGTGCAGCGAAAGTAGAAAGGTATTGCGACATACGCGGTATACCCTGCCGTTAAAAACGCAACAATTCCCCCATTCCATTACAATCGGTGCTTTCAGAATGACATTGTTTTAGAGCCGTGTGTCCTGTGTGTGTGTTCAGCGCTCTGCTTCCACTCCCTGCACGCAGTAGCGGTCATATCACGTGACAAAACCAGAGCATGGCTGCAAGTGCGAGTGGTATTGCCGATGCGCAAAAAAGACGCAAGAAACGAAATTTGGAAATATTTTGGGGACATCTCTGCTGAGGGAGAACACGCAGCTCTACAGGATCACCGCTGCAGCTCCGCCCGTTGTGATGGGACCGGTGCACGTTCTTCAAGTTAAAGACTTAACACACTTAACTATCTTATCCACATCTGGAACTAGCTAAACTAGCTATATATATGTTTATTCTTCACTGTCGGGTCTCTCATTACTGGATCATTGAGCTGCATGAGACGGATACGACTGGCTGTCAGGAGAGGGAGAGAGGGAGAGGGGAAAAGAAGTACTCCATTTATTTCTCCCGCGTTATTATCCAAAGTTAATGTCAATTCTGAATAATGTAGTTCATAGTAGGTTGTTTGACTGACTTTTATTTCAAGGTCTGAAATAAAGCAGAATAATGACATTTAAGATGGTTTCCCCTTTTTTAAGAAAAGTATCAAAAAATGTTGGTATCGTGACAACACGTGTGTGTGTGTGTGTGTGTGTGTGTGTGTGTGTGTGTGTGTGTGTGTGTGTGTGTGTGTGTGTGTGTGTGTGTGTGTGTAAATTCTAAACAGGTTGTTTATTTTTCCCTCAAGAATAACAAAAAGAAAAACTAAAAAATATATAATATAGCAGTGCTGAGTACGCCAGGTGCTCCCCTCAACCACCCAAAAAAACACACCCCGGGGAGGAGGGGGGGCTTATTGAGGGTACCAAAAAAGCATCAAATCCTTAAGTAGCCAAGCTGCCTCTTTTTGGGTTTTGGATTGTAGATGTTGCAGGGGAGGGGAGGGGGGAGATACCAACGAACCAAAGAGTAGAGAGGGAGGGGGAGGGGGAAAAACCTGATGCTCTCTGCATGAACTGAAGCAGTCGCCCTCCACCCGGCGGACTTCCTGCCTCCTGAAGATCGGGTGGAAGGAGAGAGACTTGCGGCGGTGTGAGGAGGTCAGCGGGGTCACGAGTCTCCAGTGCGAGCCCACCCACAGATGGAGGGGAAGGGGGGGAGAAGGACGGTGAGGGAGGCTTGTTGTTGGCCAGAGGGGGGGGGGGGGGGGTGAGCCTCGAGAGCTTTGAAGGCTGCACCTCCTCTCCTCTGTGCACCGCCGCCTCCACCGTGTGTCGATGGCTCCTCCCTCTAGCTGGCCTCCACACGCAGCTTCTTCCTGTTGGGCGGCTCCTCGGCCTCCGACTCGGAGCTGGAGTCCGAGCCTCCGTCGAACGCCGACACGGCGCTGCCTTTGGGGTTGGTGTACAGGCTGCTGTCAGACGACGAGTAGCTAGCCTGGAGCTGCGCTGAGCCCTTCACCTTCTCCAGAGCACGCACTGCAGGAGCACAGGAGGAGCAGCAGGGTCAGGATCAGAATAAAAGAATGAACTCTCCCATTGGTCTGATGATGAGTCTGTTAAGTACCCTGGTTACCTTGCTGCTCCAGCAGAGCGTTCTGCCTTTTCAGGTCGTCGATGTCCTGCTGGTGCGTGTGATTTTTTCGCCGCATGTATTGGATGTACTCTGTGGCTTTGTCTAGGATCTGAGCCCGAGACGCCTGTTTGGCAGACTGCTGTTAGTGACACATACAGAGATGGAGGCAGTGACGCAGGAATACGGACTTTTCATCAACTCATTCACACACAGACATTCATACGCATGCTTTATCACTATCCTGCAGCCTGTGGGAGGAAGGTAAGTTAGCAGTGTGAGGGTCTGCACAGCGAGGCTACTCTTGACCTCTAACAGCTCAGAGTGACCTACACGAGCTGCCCTCACACACTACTGTCAGGGTGTTTGTCCCAATTAGAGCTCACAGGAGTCCTGCTGCAGCACATGAGCTGACTGACTGCAGATAAGCTCAAAAAGAAATGTTCTACATCTTGAATTATTGCTGCTAAAGAGCTTTCCCTTTTCCAGGTAGCTTTTTGGCTGAAACTGACTTACTATGTCTGGGTATCATTTAAACATTTTCAATAGAAATGTAGATACAATGCAAGTTTCCGCAAACCAAGTACCAAACATTGGTGTCCTTTGGTGTTTTTTCTGCAAGAAACATACACAGTCCATCACCTGTAATATCAATGAATACATGTGTAGTCCTTTAGGAAGTAAGGCATCCACTTTTATTAGAATTGTTTACTTTGAGTAGCTTTTAATTCATGTGTCAGTTATTTTCTCGTACGGTTGCTTTGGTGTAAAGAATACTAACAAAGACACAACCAGAAAAAAGGTGAATTTCGGGCTCTAGTTCATTAAAAAGAGCGTTACATAATAAAGAAACAGCTGCCAGTGAATTGATTTGACCATTAAATGTTAATAATTTTAGCTCTAGTATTGAAAGAAGGTTACTAATCTAAATTGACCGGTTTAAAATCATACATTTCTGCCTAACGTTATTATTCTGATAGTTTATTTTTGATTTTGTTGCTACCTTTTTACTCTGTAGAACTTTGAGTTTATTTAAATTAAAAATGTGCTTATAAATAAAAAAGATCGTTATTATTTTTAGGATTTAAATATACAAGGTTGAATTTTTGGATTAGATGAACAAATGACCAAAACAAGGATAATATAAAAGTGAATATGTTTAACAGAAGAAACAGGAACTACATCTAGAGGTAAATAACCCATTAGTCAACAAACATTGGTATCTTAGCGAGTTCGTGCGGAGTCTGTCCTCTGCCCTAACTGATCACAAGATGTGCCAGCAGCAACGCAGTTTACCGCATCACCAAACAAGTTCCTGACCGAAACAACCACTCTCACCAAATAAAAGACATGTTAGGTTCACAAAAATGTGGATCTGAAACAGGAACTTCAGATTTTCATTGCCATATCTAAACTGAAGCTGCTGTGCATGACAACAAAGCTTCTGAGTCTTTGGAGCTGTCTCATCAAACAGTCTGACCAGATATCCAATCCAACTTTTTGACTTGAAGTGAGTGAAATATTGAGCCTTTGCACCCGGCCCTAAAATCTTCTCTTCATTTCTTCCCCCTCTCAAGAATGAAACCCTGCATGCTGGGACTAAAGCACATCTGTAACAGCAGTACAGTGCTGGGACAGAGAAGGGGGGGGGGGGGGGGGTGGACTGATGCAGCTGTAACCGAACACTTCTTACAAATAATATCATCTCACAACGCCCCCCCCACCCGCCCGCCCTTCACACTGCGTCAGTCATTAGTGGCTCGTTTAGGGGAAAATCGCCCGCTCTGCGCCCACAGTCCCTGAAGCGGCTCTCGATGTCGTAGAGACAAAACAGGAAGAGAGCAACACAAATGTATTCCTCATAATGACTTCCTGTAGCTGGTCCAAGTGTTTATCCTGCGTCGCTGCCAAGCTGCTCTCCGCCGCCATCTGCCCTCCTCCCAGTCCCCGTAACGACTTTCCTCCACTGACGCACTTCAGAAAGCAAGGTTTATTTATTAATGCTGTTGTCATTTACTCATTCATTTTGATATATTAATCCGTTTTAGTCTACCAGACTGCTATTTATTAGATATTTATTGTGCCTTTTTTACTTTGTGTATTTATGTGTATATGTACATATATTTTTATCTTTGGGAAGTAAAGAAACAGCATTTTGGTCTCCCTGTTTGTACCACACATGCAGATATTGATAATAAAGTTGACTTTTTCTGTAATTAATTGTGCAAAATACACCATCACCTGGCTGCTATCTCATAACTGGTACTGGATGTACTGGATTCCTACTTCTATCTTTGTATGCATGCTCTTACTCTGGCTCTTGCTGTAATAAAGGTATTCTAAACATCCCTGCACATTTGAAAGAAAATGATTAGAATGATATGACAGAAAAGCATTGATATTATTAGCAGGTTAATTCACACACAAGTTCTACTTCACCTTTCAGAAATCACACATGTCAAAAGTTCAAAAATGTCTTACATGAGAGCCTGAACATCGTGTGCCTGGAGGACTTGCAGGCTGAGCTTTACCAACCTTTTCTCCCTGCAGGGCGGGGACAGAGTCCCGAAGGCTGTGAAAGCTGTCTTTGATGTGGTCTCTACGTTTGCGCTCCAGTGCATTGTGGTGTGCCCTTTTGTCTGCCTGCAATGAGAAGAGTCACACGGCCTTTAGCCTGGCAGCAGAGCGGCAGTGTGTGTGTGTGTGTGTGTGTGTGTGTGTGGGGGGGGGGGGTCTACAGACAGATCTGCTGCCTTCACAACAAAACCACTGTCATGGCTGTCTCTACACAGTGGAGTAGGATTTAAAGCTGACCAACAGATATATTTATCACATGTGAACAACAATGCCTAGCTAGTGTCAGATTTTTGTGCAAGAAGCTACAAGATGACATCAGAAACCAAGCTACCAAATCATTATTGAGTAATACCATAAATGCCAATAACATAAAAGCCCAAAGTAAGATTCAGATTAAAAACTGCTTTTGTCAGACAGTGCCGATCGATATTCATGCTTACAAATAAAAAGGATTTGCTTCGGTCTACCGATAAAGCAACCAAACCCAAACTAAAAAATGTCACATCAACTGAAAAGCTGTTCCTCTTAAACTAGAAACGCCCTGAGGTTTTTATTTGGAGAACAAGAACATCTTATATGAAATATTCTACTTTGTAGTAAGATTAGATCGATTATTTTAAAACTAACACTCATCATTCAACACACGTTACTCGTCAAAACTACTATCACAATCTGTACTCTGAAGTTTTTCCTTCAATATGACTACACATTTGTAATAATGAGGGGAATATATGACAATATTGCACATGGAACTGGCTCAAACAACATAGAACAGTATTATTGGAATTAAAAAGCTATCAATTTCTCTTAATGAAGTTAGAAAGAAGTAAGTAAATATCTTTTAAAAAATGTCTTCAAGTCAAAGTAAAGAAAGCTAAATCTTTCATATGTGCTGTGAGGCGGGCGGAGGAGGATCACAGCGACTGAATTAAACATCACAACGGCCTCATGACATCTAGACTCTTGATTCTAGGCCAAACCATCTCAGCCTCCAATCACGTCTCATGCTGTCCTAATCCACCCCGAGACATTAAGTCTGACACCCAATCAAAACTGATCGTGTCGCGTCAAACACCTCCAACAAAGCCAGGCCGTTCAAATATTAGCAATGAACCAACACGTGATGGTAACAGGACATGGCCTCAGGGACATGGGAGAGAAGGTGGGAGCCACGTGAGCCGTCCTCTAAATCATCTGACTCATTTTGTCCGAGGATCACCACCAAAGTAGCCACAAGTGAGGCACCGTGCAGGTTAAGACAAGCTCTGGGGTGTCGGATGATTTCTGGGAGGGACAATGTGTGAAGTGTGACTCAACGTCGGCCACAAAAACACGCCATTATTAACGCTTATGTGATGCTGAGAACAGGAAGTCCCACAACGTTAACAGGCAGACTAAATAGCATGCAAATGGAGCTAAAACGGAGATAAAAAACATTGAATCAATAGTGAAATAGGTCCGTCACAGGGTGAGATTTAAGTGTCTTGGAAGATATTTAAAATCCAAACGTGAATTTCTGCAATTTGGTACTTCACAGATGAACAAATAATCTGAATTTGAAAGAAATCCCAAAATGGACAAGTGCAGTACGAGTTAAAATAACCAAACCTTTTCTCTCATCGCACCAACTATGCACAGCAGAGTCATTATCTAGGAGTGAAAGCTTTTTAGCGGCGGCTACGCTATTATAATTACTTGTGGTTAAAGTTTTTATTACTATCTTTTTGACAGAGCTGAATGATGTTTCGCTTTATATCCAAATAGGGCTTTTACATTTGGAGAAAATAACGTATCACGGTTATCATATAATCACTGATATGGCGATGACGATATAGGAAGGACTGATCATTTTATCGCATCATTATTTTCTGAATCGTAGATAAAATGATCATGGTGGGATTTATTGGGAGATATTTTACCAAATAAATGTGTCTTATGAAGTCTCCACAGTATTTCACTTAAATCACAAATGTAGTCTTTAACAAATACTTTGCTTTCGGGGACTCAAATATTGCACAGGTCCATGAATGCGGGTTCGATTAAATGTTGGTTAATTGAGCAGCCCCGTATCAAGATCACCATCTGAAACAGTAAACCATGAGGAAGCTGAAAGCGTAGTAAAAAACCAGTTGATCAGAATATCACTCCGCCTCGAGATTACTCCGGCTGGCACGCTGACAGCTGCCCCTGGGCCTGTTGCACAAGAGCCGCAAACCAGCGAGGAGAAACAAGCCTCGAGGAGCGCGTGCCTCCTCCTCTTATCACACTTAAAGCCCCAGAGAGGAGAGACTCCACTCCCTCCGTTAACACTGGCACAAACAAACACATGACTGGTATCGATGGCATGTGCAATTACAAGTCTGGCAGCCATCGAGATATAAATGCTGAAGGTGAACAGAACGTACACGTGGCTGAAACCCTGAGCACTGCTGGAGACATTAAATACACTAGGCCTTTTTTAAAGACCTGCCTCAGTTTATACCCTTTATTTTTTTTCAGCTAGTCTCTTATGTTACATCTGCCAACTTTATTTATTTAGGCGTTTACTGGCACCGTGGCTCCTTGTTACATTCTCTGGCACTATTGTATAACTACATTTGTTTCTTCTAGAATTATTTTGTCCTTTCATTTCCTGTATGTATGATGCATTGGGACATCTTCATTGCCAAAACTACACGGAAACTTTTGTGACAATATGACTTGAAGTCTTGGCATGTCTTTTGTCGGGGAAGGTACATAATATCATTACTCTTTGGAAGGTAATTAAGGTCCAGAAAAGTGTTTAAGCTCTGCTCTCTGGAGCTGCTCCATATACAATTACAAGGCAATTATGGTCATTAAGTGCCCGGGCTGATTTAATGTGAACGCTCTATAAAAAGGATTCAATAAAATGATCCTTCTGAGACGACGTGATTTCACATTTTAAGAGAATTCCACTTTTATCGCAGCAGAGGTCATCTATACACCTTTATAAAAAAGGCAAGAGGGCAGAGGCTCTGTTTCACACAGAAAGTTACACATTCAATAGGTGTGGCTGATGCTAAGGCCGTCACCTGTGACTACACGGATCACAAGACGAGATTCCTCAGGATTAAATAGGCATAAAAACACATCTAATTTCATGTTCAAATAACAAAAGATGTTTTGAAAAAGTTAATTATCTTTCGGATGAATCATTGACCAGATGGGTTCATGTTTTTGGCTAATCCAGCTAGTAAATACTTGATATATGAAGGTGTTTTTGTCTGATTGATGAAAAATGCAATGTAGAAATCATGTAGTGCCATAAAGAAATCCTCCCTATTGATTTAAAGGTGGTGTGCTATGGTATAAAACACGTTGTATGCATTTGAGGAATAGACAAAAGAATTAATGACTGATACGGTATTTTGTTGTTTCTCCAAACCTAGCTTTCTGAAATTCTCTAGAAATTCAGCCTCACATGACTTATGAGTGCTGCTGTACATTTCCTGAGAACAATTTGAACATCTAATTTGGTGCCAGTGATCAAACTGAGCTACAGCCCACATAAATCACAAGGGCCAATAATAGCCTGTGAATGTCCACTGATATCAAACTAGCTTAATAAATTCAACAAACTGTACTCAGACGTGTTCTGGTGCCCTGTCGGCTACAGGACGATATTATGAGCTGTCTGAGTCGTTAAGCACATCAGGCACCAGGAAAAACAGGTGTCCAATTACCTGCGTGCAGCCATTATCAGTTCGTCATATAACCGATACCTTTTGCAGGCTGCCGGAGCGGACGCGCCAGCTGAGTGGCTCTCCGTTCTATTCATACCTGACCATGACACATAACATAAAAGCTGCAGGTGTTTCGTAGAAGAGCAATAGCTGCCGCTTTCCTGCTACTGATGGCTGCCTCTCGCTCTCTGAATGAATGCCTATTCTACCGTCAGTGTGGTCCAGAACATGGGGAACTTTCTCACATATAATAATGGTAGACACAGATAAAGCAGCAAAGATTATCAGACAAATCCACATGAAAATAACCTGACTGAAATGATAATCAATTGAACATTAAAGTCATTTTCCATTTCATCTGTTTTATCACGTTAACCTGTGTTGTTCGCCCAAATATCTGAGCAAACCTAACATTCAGAAGACGCAACCATATTCAAAGGCTAAATATTTGTCAAACTGTCGCAATCATTAGTCCTTAAGGATTTTATTACTATGGTTGTACGCCAGGCTAATGAAACGCAGCTTTGAATCAAAATTGCTATTTTAAAATCGCAAGAGCTGCCCTTTCATTTATAACTCGTGTATTTGACAGTGTCTTAACAGTCATACGTGAAGGTTTAGGCGGGCTGTCATTGACAATTACGTATTTCCTCTATTTATTCCGGCCTTTTAATATACATGCAGATGTTTAGGCTTCATTCTAATGCATTTAGGCCAAGACATGTGTAGAAGGAAGCAAATGGCTGACTATGAGGGACACATACAGCCATATATATTTTATGATTATAGCTTCCATAATCAAATTAAATAACACTAAGTGAGCAGAAATCAGGTTTGTGCTGGCTCTGCAATGGAGGTAAAAGTAACCACGATAATGTACTGAGGTCTTGTTGAGGCCAACAGCAAATAAAAGGGTAATTCTATCTTCCAATCACTAATGCATAGTCTAGAAATGCACATTTCCTTTAGGCTGGTTTTCTGGTAACGCGCCGTGTTTTGCAGCCTGTGCATCAAACCGAGTCGTGCAGAGGGTGTTTTTCTCGCTGTATGCGATGCAGCTATACGTCATTCATTTAGGCTGCCAGCCCTTTAGTGGCCTGTAGAGAGAAGATGGCTCTAATCACTGGCTGCAACACAGGAAAACATCCCGCAGCTCCCCTTCCTGACACGAAGGCTTGTCCGAGATCCACAGGCGCGGTTCCTCCAACCACACACACACACACACACATGCAACAAGCCCCTCTCTACACCTTCTCCCTCATCATCATGGATGCATGAAAAAAAGCCGCCTCTCTTTTTGCTGAGATGACCTAGATGTGTGATTTGCGAAAAAAAAACCTGATCACGAGCGGAACCCCCGTGGTGTGAGGTAAAACCGCCGGGGAAAAACAACTATGAACGACTAACCGACTTCAACCGAGCAAAAGAAAGCTTTGTGGAAAAAACCTAACATACAAACAATTAAGCCTTTGTAGCAGGATAAAGCTTTGGTCTATATATAGATGTCGTGTCACCGTCTCCCTATGGCCGCGCACACACACACACACAGGGTGGGGGATACCCTGCAATGCACTACTGATCCCAAGGAACAATAATATAAATGCACTATGGTTCAATACGGCAGAGAATTACAGCACATTTCGGTGCATGTATTTACATTTAAACTTAATGTAGTTGGCAGAAAGCAGCAGATCATTCAAGCTATTTCAACCTCAACCCTATAACCTTACCAATCGATTAAATACCAGACAAAAATAGGCAGAATGTGATGGATAATTCAACTTTGCAACAGCAGGGGAACATTACTCGACATTTGGACAAAATCCCCCCCAGCATTACGCACCACACAGTGATATCTCGGTGAGTCTTCCTGCAAGGAAACAGAACAAAAAGTACAATTGTAGCCATAATTGTTGAGCGAATCGTACTGCAGTGCTTAAGTCAATAGAAAGTAAAATAATAGCAGGTATATAAAGCTCTGAAGCAAGAAAGACTAGTGCTGCGTATCATTTAGTAAGAATCCCGACAAATTAAACATAGTTAACCAAGACAGAGGCGCTAGCATGCTAACACTAGCTTGAGCCGCTAGTTCAGCTAAATCGTCAAAATGACATCCTTTAAAAGCTGAAAGTAATCATACTCACGTCACTATCGACTTCGATATCATCGTTATCACTCATTATTCGATGAAATAGTCTAGTTTAAAGGGACGTGTGGCTAAAAAAACAACATGAATCACTTTAGCACCGAGCGGCGCTCAGACAGACAGACTGCTAAACGCTCACGTTCTGTTTGGACAGAACCGAGGTGGACTACCGTCTCCACGTGACTACACACAGACGCCACTAAACAGCACGCATGCGCGACATCCCAGGGCATTCTGGGAAATGAAGTCACTCAGTTAGTTTTTTCGTGTATCATCAAAACACTGACCTTATTACAGGATTTTGAATGTTGATTACTTTAAGAACATAAAGCTGGTTATGTCTATGATTGTTGAAAAATATCGATGACTTCTTTGAATATTTGTGTAGTAGAACGTTTTGGTTAGCAGTAAACTACAATATCCAGGAGTCATTTGGCTGGCTTGCAACGTCACAACCTCCTTTCCTCTCAGAAGCATGATGGGAGTTGGAGTTGGAGACATATTTGTATGTTAGGGGAGCTAAGTAAGGCCATGTCTTAGACACGTGGATCGTAGAATTTACTCAGGCAACACAAACACACACACACACACACACACGCAAAGACGCACACTTGCTGCCCTATTTACTTTTAGAATTATTGCCTTTCTTTTTCTTAACATTTATCTATTAAATACATGTGCCTCACTGCTGTAACAACATTTGTTTGAGTGAACCGTTTGTGACATTTCTCATAAATTCAACGATGAAAAATTAATTTGCAAATATTTTTCATAAATGATTCCTTGTTTGTGATCATTTTTAAAGCAAAATGGCCAAATAAAACCTTGTATTTACAGCTAAATATGACTTTATCTTGACAGGTTTTACAGTAAACTAAATACCTTTACCCTGTTTGGTACAAAACCAGCACTGGGGGTTATTTATATTTTGTATTATTTTTATACTATTTACTATTGTTTCATTGGCCAAACAACTAATCAAGAGAACTATCACATACTAATTGTCTGATATGTGCATTATAATGTCGAACTTCCCACAACACAGACCAGTACAATTAGTTTTATATAATGATTGAGTGAGTGTGTTATGTGGGCTGGTCTCGGGACAAATTGCAAATAATCTGCTCTGGTGCTTCCCTTTTCTCAAAATTGCTGTAGATAAGGAGCTTACACTGAGGATTATTTTGCCCTGCAACAGTGGATCAGTTAATGTGTAAAAAAAAAAAAACAAGCTGGGAGCGTTCCCCCAGCAGGTCAAGAGGCCACGGCAGCTGCTGGCGACACCCTGCTCTCTATGCTGAAGCAGGGCCTGCACTGACCTTGTTCCTATAGCAGCTCTTCTTAGCCTGGACCACCCCCTTTTTATGTCTTACCTCTAAATGTAGCCCCCCTTTCAATTTAACACCCCATCTACCTTGTTATTCAGTATGTCCCGCAGCAGCAGAGCCTAACGAGGTCACCCAGAAACACGGGCCGTAATAGTATAGGCCATGTAAAGGATGAAAACACAATAAAGCTGCGCTTTAATAATGCATCCGCTCCAGTGAAGCCTCTCCTCCTTCATGGGTGACAGTGAGAGAGCATCTGGCTATATTTCTGCTCTACAATCATATTTAAATAACCTCCAGGGACGAGAAATGTAACAGAATATTATGATAATGAGGCAGAGCTCATAGAAACCGAGAATATTTTTTCATCTTCCTGTTTCTTGCCACACCCTTAATGCTATTACCCCTGAAGCCTGAGCTGAGTTATGAAGTGTTTCAGCACCATTTCAGTCCATAACACTCAGGCTGCGGGGAGCTCAGACTCTGATTAGCTGTGGCAAAAGTAGTAAAATCAGGTATGTGAAGCTGTTGAGTATAGCTGGAGAGGCTGATCAGTCCTAGGCACAAACCTCCCTCCCCTCCCCCTATGTCCTCACAGGGCCGGCCTGTTAAACCATTAAAATGCCCTCCTTTTGTCCCCCTTCTAGCATATCGCAGACAACAAGGGCCCCAGTGCGCAGTCAACATTAGACATTTTGCTATTGTTGTCAGTGCATGACTTTTGAAAGGGAGGGCAAGGGGGGGTGCACCATCAGATATTACATTAGATTAAGGGTGGAGCAGTTTCTGCCTTGGCTGGGCTTAATTTAGTTTCAGATGCAAATTTGTCAGTGAATTGTGCCATGTTAACATATGAAAACACAAGCAGTACATTAACATTAGCAGTAATGTTCCTTAAAGTGTGTGATTACTTCTCACAACAATGCTTTTTACATACAGTACAATACTTCTAATTTGGAGTCAGCAATTGAGTGGATTTACTTTAGTTATAAAAGAGACTCTGCAGTTTTCTCTTTCAGTTAGTCTCCATGGCACAGTGTTTCTGCAGCCTTGTCATCAACAGCAGAGTAGATCAGCAAATGATTCAAAGCTATCAGGAACCTTGGCACGAGCTTTAGAGTAACAATCTGTGAATGCAATTTGTAATCATGTGCAGAGTTTGTACGTGGCAACGGTTAATCTGATGGCTTGCCAGAATGCTGTCGCCAGCAAGCCTGATGGTAATCATCCAATTGGGTCTTTAATGCTGTCCTTCTGACAAAGTCTGAGGCAGGTTTTGGCAGCTAATGGCCACTTTGAGTGAATCCTTTCTTAACCGAAAGCTGAGGATCCATCTGTAAATAGTCATTCCAAAACTAGTAAATAGGCATCTCTGTCATAAAAAGTTAAATATAGTATGTTTCTTCAAGTTCTGTTGAGTGTGCAATGGAAAATGCAGCCTCTTGGGGCGCCATAAAGTCTTAAAATATAGATCCTGCTTTGTCTGACTAAGATAAGTCTCTATCTCTTTACCTCAGTCTTCTTTCAGTTTTAAGCTGTAGCAGATAAGGACAAACAACAACAAAAACAACACACAGATAATAATCTAGATATTCCCCTCTTATGTATGACTTGTGGCTGCTTGTAAACAAATCAAACAGAAAGCATTCAAAGAGTGTTGGGAAACGTTAACAGGAAATTTCCGGAACTCGGATTCTGATGTCCATTTTTCCACATGTAAACTAAGAACAGAGAGTATTACAGTAAGTCTAAAAACTGGGCGAGCAATACCTTTATTGTAGAGACAGAATTGAAACAGGGAGACAGAGGGGTCCTATAGTGAGCTATAAGGCGTCCCTATCTCAAAAACACACAGACAAACACATCATACATTTGTGAGATGCTTAACAATATACAAAAACATTATATTTCAAGCTTACAGACCAACACAGAGAACACTTTTTGATCTCCTAAAAAGAGACCTATTTGTCAGGTTAAACGGTTCTATAGAAGCTTTCTGAACTCCATTTAAATGAGATGCTCCTGAGGTATCGCTCAAGCTGCAGAAGTCAATTGTAGCACTAGATGGCACCTCTGTACAACCAGTAGGATTTGCTTGTGTCTCACAGAATAAGAGATTACCTGGATTTAGTTTCAGAGAGACGACTAGAAGAACTTCTGGCCCAACAGGTAACAACACAATATATGAAATATCGCTTCAAACACGTGTCAGTTTTAAACTTCATTTAGGAATACGTGTTGTGTTTCTGGGGAATCCTCTGTGATGTTTCTTCTATTTTCTCCAAACTGACCTCCAAAGAATAGGTGTGCAATTCACACCTCCAGAGCAGCAGCGGATGCAGCATGCAGCCGAGACACATTTATTAAACTCTCTGGTTTCTTTCACATTTCTTTGTATGGGTGAAAAACAGATACGAGAAATCCTGCGGAGGTAATGTGTCTGCACACAGCAGGCGAGCGTGCCAGCAGCGAGGATGGGGAGGGATGAGGGGGAGGTTAACTTACCATCGAAGCACAAAGAAGAGTTAGGTATGTTTTATATATATTTAAGGAACTTGCCATGTGAATTTGGAAATCGATCACCATGTAGACTCGTACACCTTTAAATAAATGTTCATTTCCTGTATCTCTTACTGTTATAGTTGCTGATTCTTGATCCTGGTTTATAGCCTCAGTTTTTACTTTTTCCAATTTGCTTTCCTTTGAGTAATAACTTAATAAGCTTTTACAACATACTATAATATGCAGTGTATCTGCTGTGCAAAGGTGTATGGCTCGGAAAAACCAGAAATGCACCCTGCATGCGGTAGACATGCTTTTATTTGCGTTATAAAAAGTGATGAACACAAAATGTAGGATTTAGTTAAAATCTTTTTATTGTTTAAGTCCACCGTCCATCTTCCTACATCATACAAACGTCAATCATATTTTTCACTGAAAATAAAATCCTTACATACAAAAATGTTGCATTTTTTCCAAACTCTTGTCTACATTAAACCACAGAAACAGTCACAGTACCAACCAGCATTCTTGGAATTACATTATACACTTATGTAAAACAAAAGCCTGCAATGCTGTACACAAAAAAAACCAAAAAAATAAAATAAAAACTTTAATTACAAGTCTAGAAAAAACTGCATTCACCAAAGGGTTGACATTTTCCTCAGAGGAGAATAAAATCTCCCAACACAATAAAATAAACTGTCAACTGCAGGTGAGAATAAGCTCCACGACGTTAAGAGTTAACTGTACAGATGTTGACTGCTGGAAAAATGTGCGGTATTGTACAGTGTTCTTGATACTGCCAATGCCAATTATGATTTAAAAAGAAAATTCGAAATTGTAAAAAAAAAAAAAAAACATGCAAGTATCGATAAACAGCTGTGGTACAATAGGGCAGAAAATACAAAAAAAAGAGGCAAACGGACCTCGAAAACAAGAACGATACGGACTCAAAAGGTGGAAATGGGTTAAAATTTGCCACGGACAAGCAAAAGTATCTTAAAATCAGAAGTGGTCACAGCTTATCAAAAGCATTGTAGTGCTGCCGAAAAATAAAGACTCCCTCTTCAAAGTGTTTCAAAGTGTAGGGATTATTAACCGTACAGTCCCAATCACGGTGAAACATGATACTGGTTCACTGGGGCATTTTTGGTGACCTTGTGAAGCGAAAGAGTTGGATGTGTAAACAAACATAAGGTTGGGGGGGGGGGGGGGGGGCCTGACTAACTTTATAAAGAGTGTTGTCTGTTATGGTCATTTATTTTTTATTTAAAAGCTCTGATTATTATGACAATAAACTACTTGACTTAATCTTATGGTTCCGGTTTGATTCTGTGCGTTAAGTGAGAAGGTAGATCCAGAAAGTAAAAACGAACTTCACTCGAGAAAAGCGCTCGTCTCGGCGCTCAGAAAGGCTCATGGGAGCTCCAGTGTGCCTCTAAGCCGAGTCCTCTGCTGAATCAAGTTGTTCTACTGATTGACATTAAACGGAAACCTGGCATTAGCGCTGACTGTCGGTGGACCGAGAGCGGGAACGGGAACGAGAGCGGGAACGGGAGCGGGACACGGAGGCTTTCTTAGCGGGCATGGGGGAGGGTGGGGTGGCAGACCGGCTCATCCTGGAGCGCTTGGGGGGATCTTTTGATTTATGGGATGGCGAGGAGGCACCGCCGGCGGGGGAGATGCTGCGGGAACGCGAGTGTGAGCGGTTGTGGGCTTTGTGGGAGGGGCTGCGGGAGCGTCTGGGGGAGCGAGATGGAGAGCGGCCGCGAGAACGGGACCGTGAGCGAGATGAGCTCTCAGAGCGGGAGCGACTCCTCGACCTGGGAGAGAAAAGAGCAAGAAAATATTTGTATAAAACATCTAAAAAACACGTGTAGCTCTACTGGATTTCTTTCTCATACGCATGTGAGCATTTCATTGACGGTGCGACAGTTTAGTGATGTTTAAAATTGTAACATTTAGTGCCATTAAGCATGTTGAGGCCATGTTCTTATTGAGAGTCAAACGGAAACACGGGTATAAGGTGGACAGCTTCATCATTAGAGCGCCAGGGATGAGTGACTGAAAGATAAAAGCAACTCACCTCTTTCTGGCTGCTTCAATGAGCTTGATTTTCCTGCCATTGATTTCCTTTCCAGACAGTTTGTCCATGGCGTTTTTAAGATCGCTGGAAGAGGCAAACTCAACAACTCTGCAAAGACAACAGGAGACGATGCATTTACACTCTGAGATGGATGTGTATGTCATCAATTGGATAGCAATGGCCACTTAGCGAGATAATGGTCTTACCCTTCGTTGAGCTTGGGGCGATGTGCGTCTGCAAATGTCACCTCTCCAGCTTGTCTCATGAAATCTTTCAGGTCCTACACACGTAAAGATCAGTCAACTTATGGAGAGGCTCAGGACACAAGCACAGCCTGAGACATAAAACAGCACTGAGAGAGATGGTTAGATTGTCTGAGAGGACTACACAGACTACTGCAGATAAGGATGATGAGTCCAAGAACCTCAGAGGCAGTCCTCCAAACAAAGTGTGTTATTTGAAAATATAATGTATGCCAATTTAGATAGACCCATTTTGATAAGTGTTATAAGTGGAAAATCAATTAGGTATTTGTAAAAGCTTTGAGATTCTTGGACTCATTACAACTACAGAGACATGAACACCATCTGCATGAACTGAACTGCAGTGGCGCCACTTGGGCAGCCTTTGGCACCAAGAGCCCCATTTTCCCTGACTAAGAGGGCACAGGGCTCCACGCCGGGACCGCCCTTGTCTCGGCACCCTGCCTCAGTAAAGAGAGTGAACAGGGTGGAAGAGAGGAAACTACTACCTGAGAGCGAAACCCTTTGGAGCGGGCCGCAGGCTCTCCGAGCCCACCATAACTGCAGATATTATCCATGGGCACCTGGGAGGAATTCACACTCTCTCGCTCGCGTTGTGCGGGAACACCAGAGGGGGAGGGGAGGGGGGATATCGATCGACTGAAGCCCCTCAAATTAACGAACCATCGATCAATACGCCACCACCATCGACTCTCGCTCTTTCCTCTCCTTTCTCTCTGCCAACTCTCTGTTTCCTCTCTCTCAGCCACACATCAGGTGCCCCCCTGCCTTCAACAGGGGGCGGTGCGAGCGAACGAAGGGGCCGCCAGCGCCTCTAGTGAGGAGCGAGCGCTCACATGACCAGCAGGCATCAACTAGGAGTAGGACAGACTGGCTGACACCTCGGCTGACACCTCAGGGCTCAACCCAGACAGAAGGACCCAGAAGGGGTTAACTCCACCATAAGCGAGCTCTTCCTTATGACACAACAGTCAGGCTGGCAAATAGAGGGGTGAAGAATTGGTTAAAATTTGAAAAAAAAAATGAACAAATTAAGTGTTTTCTAATTTTTTGTCTCATTATCTAACTGCATTAGATCCAGATTTAATAGAGCGGCCTTTTTAAATAACAATTTGGGCCTCATCACAATAAAGAAAAATGATTGTTTTAACATTTAGCAAGCCAAGTAAAACTGATCGAGTAGATTCCAGAAAATCAATGTTGTTTAGCATCATGGAAAATCTACAGCTGTTTGTGTGTATTGTTGGAGGCAGACTGTTGGAGGTGATAATATTTGTTGCAGCTTGTAGAGACTTGCTGTGCATAACAATCATGTGGTAAAACGAACCTGCCAGCTGACACGAGACGACAGGTTCTCCACGATGAGACGATTCTCAGTGCGCATCGGAGGAGGGTTTCGGCTGAAATGAGGGGGAAAGCATCAATATACTGAACTGTAACAGTGAGGGGTTGAAACACAGACCTGAGCAGAAGAGCTCCCATTAGCTTCTTGTCAATAGTGAGGCTTAGTCATGTCATGGATCTTTACAACGGAGGAAGCACAGGCCTTCTGTTGCATTTTAGATATGACATTTCCAAATCTGTAGATTATTTATTAAATCCTTTATAAAAACAGGAGAAACTTGTGCAATAATTCAATAATGGACATTTCACCACCCCCCAGCTGTTTACACCACCTACTTTAACATTTTGATCAGTTGCTTTCCTCATTTGAATGACAACAAGCTAAACTTATCTGGTATCATACCAACAGGCCTTTTGTTACCATGATTAGGCATTTTGTAATAGTTTTACCTCCGACTGTTCTGGGAGCCTCTGCCGTATCGGTCAGAGAAACGTCCTCCTGCACTGCCGCCGCTGCCCCCTCGGCCACGACCGCCACGCAGACGCACACGAGCATGCTCAATTGTCACCCTGAAAATGACAGAAACAATTTATTAGCAATTATTGAACAAAACAATTATTGTTGAAACAGAAAGAACAAGAAAGCCCTTACAAGTGTACTCACATTTTTGATTTACAAGTCTTCCAAATTCCTACCTTTCATTGCACAACTCTTTGCCATCAAGCTCATAAACGGCATCTTCAGCATCTCTGGGGTCGTCAAACTCCTGAAACAAACACATAACAACACGTTTGTCCCTTTTCAACACCTCTGTGAATCAATCTTGAATAGACAAACTAATTCTCAAAAGTAAAAAGGTTTATATTTATTTGTATGGTGCAGGGCAGCTAGTGAAAGCACACCCGGTGAAACTAAAGTATTTTTTAAGTGTTGATTATATTTCACACCATTAAAGAAAAATCTGCTGAGTATCTAAAGAGGTACTCAATAAATGTAGTGGAGTAAAACAACAAAGGAGCAGAAACTGAACACTCGAGTAAAGTACAAGACCCTCAATATTGAACTCAAGTACAGTACTTTAGGGAACCTGTTTTGCTGATGGTAGATTGTTGAGGTGGCTTGAGATTTAGTTTCACGTTACTTTAAGTATCTGTAAGCAGCGTGGACTGAAAGACCATAGATCTTGAATAACGTAAAATAAGATTTTCTTTTCCCTGTTCTTTTCCAGCATGTGCAACAAAAACTGGCCAGCAAGACAAATGAAGAAATGCTTGAGTAGAATCCAGAAAATAAAGGTTTTTTTAGCGTCATGGAAAATCTACAGTTGTATGTGTGAATACAAATCATGTGGAAAAACTAACATTTGTGAGGGGAGAAATACCAAGGAGCCAAACCATGAAATACTCAAATGCAATTTCCTATAAAATGGTACCAGTACACCTACGTAGTTACTTTGGACACTGGAGTTGGAGGACATTTTTCAGCATATTAAAGCTTTCAGAAAAAAATTCTATATAATTTAAGAGGACTCACCACAAAACCAAAGCCCCTCTTGAGGTCAATGTCCCGGATGCGGCCGTATCCCTTGAAGAACCGCTCCACATCCTTCTCTCTGGCCGATGGGCTCAGACGGCCGATGAAAATACGACATCCACTCATTTCCGATGTCGTAGTTGCAATTATCTGCAAACAAGCGTACATATAACCTCACGATTGAAGAAAATACTGAATATGATGTATACATTTAAAAGTGTTTACAAATAAAGCCGTTTATAAACGTTTGTTGAAATGTGTTGTTAGCAAGCTAGCAAGAAAACCGTTAGGGCCTAGCAACGGATATCTTAGCCAGCCGTTAGTCGTGCTATTCTAAGCTAACAATGCTATTATGCAGCAAACGTATATTTGAACACAACCCTATAGTGATGTTGTGATGCATTTTAATCGCTGTGCACTTACTGTAGACGGGGATGTGTCGTTGTTTTCCTTGCAGGGTGTCGAATGTGACCGCAGGAAGCAAACAAAATGGAGCCTTTGCTTTAAGGGAGGGGGTGGTGTCAGAAAACGGTCTTCTTCTACTTCTTCTTCTTCTACTACCACTTCTTCTTCTTCGTCTTCGAGTTGCTACCACTCCTTTTTAGACGTTAGCGCCACCCGTTGGTGAGATATAACCGGAAATAACGTCTTCATTTAGATGTGAGGGAAATGTAATGGGGACTCCAAACCAAATGTTAAACATTTTTAAGAATTAAAATAATGTAGTAACACTATTACAAACAGTATGGCTAAAGGCAATCCAAACTAATTGTGTATTTGCATTTTTTTCCTGGAGTATGAAACGATCTTTTTCTTCTTTCTTTAAATTAATTAAAGAAGAAAAAGAAACGTTTTTAAGATAGCATGTATTTATGATACCAACATTAAAATGCTTATTATGAAGAATGGCTTCTTTTAGAGTGGTACGTTATTTAAATATTAAAATATCCAGCAATTCAAGTAGATCAAAACCCCTTTAAAACCCCTTTAAAAAATTACATTAAATAATGTAATTTTGTAATACTTTGTGTCTACCCCGATGTGATTTTTTTTAATACAAAAAAATATGTTCATATAAGTTCCTGAAGAAAAAAAGGGAAATGTAAAGGGTTATAACTGTATATGTAATTGAATTGCAACATAAAAAAGGGGTTTTGATCTACTTGAATTGCTGGATATTTTAATATTTAATTAACGTACCACTCTGAAAGAAGCCATTCTTCATAATAAGCATTTTAATTTTGTTATCATAAATACATGCTATCTTAAAAACGTTTACCCTTTGATTTCGGGACTTTCAATTGTAATGGAGAATTTTAGGATTATGGTATTTCCTCTTTTACTTAAGCATTCGACAACATCTTTAACGTTTGCCTTATTTGAACGAGATTCATCAGTAAGTGTTATATATTCTATATACATTTTTTAGTTTAAAAATTAACCCCGCTAAAGTATTTTCCCAGTCGTCCCCCGAGTACAATGCATGTCCTACATTCTCTTCTAACTGGCGGATGGTGAACGAAGAGTGCCGAAGAGCGGCGGAAGGGTTTCCGAACATGACGTCACTCAGCACCATCTCCAGCAGTTTCGTTTCTAACTCTGACCACCAGGTGTCACTCTGACACAATAATACCATACACAAACAATGACGGACAGTAACTATAGCTATAGACGTCAGGTGTGTCATTCTGCAGTCTTATCAAACACGGCAGCATAATCCAGGAAGTAGTTACGAACATAAATAATAAACTAGGAACACCATTGACCAAGCATGTACTGTCCATTTGGATGGTTCTTTATTAATTCTGAATTGACTGAGCAGATGGAGAAGTTCCTTATACAGAGGTTTGGTAGTGATATCATAATCTGGTGTAAGAGTATCATGAAGTACTATATGTGACTGACGTAATACTTAATGCACAATTGGAATAGCTCTAGAAATATTATGCTGATTATGGGTTGCAGTGCCAGGAAGAAGGCTGCTGCATTCATTCAAGGTCGATAGTGAACAGGAGTTTCCATTCATGGTTCAGATTTTTCCATAATCCTATCGAAAGTAGTATAGAAAGCAGTTATTTGGAGAATAATGACCCATCACATTCCACATTTAAAAGAAAGCTTTAATTAGAAAGTTATATACACACTGTAAAATTAAATTAAACTTTATACAAATATTAAATTACTATCTTCACACCCATTGCCATGTACAGAGAAAAAACCAAAGCAGAAAGCATTTTGAAACTAAGAATCAACATGTGAACTTTTTTGTTATTTTTCAGGAACGCAACACCGTACAACAGTGTTTCTGAAGGGTTCAGGTCATTTGTTTTTTTGTCTCATTTCAATCCCACTATATTTTATTGCCTTGTTGCACAGGAGACGCAAAGGAATAGTGAAATATAGGTGCTTATACGTTCATCATTATCACCATCATCATCATCATCATCATCATCACAGTAGCTGTAAAAGCTATGGGGGGGGACAGAGAAGAATGGACATTCGTTTATTCGTGTCCACAACAAAAGTAAACTCATTGATAAATACACAAAGACAGTTTTATGCATAGAATAGAAAAGAACAGAGTAAGGCCATAGGGAAAACAGAATATGCTGCAGTGTTGTAAAGCAACCAATGCGGACGCTTAAGATTATACAAAAGAAAAAGACAATTTACAAGTCTAAGGCAACATTCTGTTTGCATTAATAATATAGCCATTGAAACTGACACACAGCCACTAATGCCAAACAAAACCAGAATATAAATTCGTAGAGTTTAGCTTGAAAAGTAATTCTCCTGATGCTTCAGAGTCATGTCGTTTCCAGGGTGACCAGCTCAACCACTAAAAGCTTTTCAATTAAAAACTGATTTCTAACTAAATAATATGATGCGCTCTTAAATTTGCACTTGGCATTAGGGAGGGCGAGTGGGTGTACGGTGCTATTTCACAAAACGTTTCACTGCAACCAGTTGCAGTTGTGTCAATAATGCACAATAGTGGAGAGTCTTATTCAGTAGGGGGGTGGGCGAGAGCCAGTTCCTCTGAAGGGGATTTGTGTTTTCCAGCCATTCAGCAGAAAATGATAAATATTCTAGCATGAGAGTAGATGAATAATACACACATTGTGTAATGGACTACTTGGCTGAAGGGACGCTGGTTTGTTCATGTGACTTATTCAGTGCTGGGAGGGACACTTTCCAATGGTGAAAGACAGGGACATTGTGAAGCAAGTCTCTGATCTAATGAGAGGCAAATCAGGAAATGGCTGTATCAAGGCCGACCATATGACGACATGTCCTGTCCTGCCTAGCTGACACGTAAAGATACACACTCACACACTCAGATTCAGCAAGTCAAAGCTAACTGAGCCACACACCAATAAATACAAACGGAAGAAAAACAAAGCTGAAAGTTTAATCATGTGTCCCATCACCATGAAACACAAGACTCTCCTTAGCTTTCAGACAGAATGTGACATAATGGATGCTTTTCTTCATGCTAACGTATTCTTCATCACTTCCTCTTTCCCCTATGAATGGAAAACTGACATCATGAAGGTTCTTGCATCCCTCAAATGCACCTCGAGGAAACAAGGAGCGAGAAGAGGAGGTTTTTAAGGGGTTCAAAGCCGGGGAAAAGAACAGTACCCTACTAGGTAGTACTCTATATTGCGTGACGTATCAACAAAAGTGATGCTATAGAGACACTAGCATAATGAAAAGCAACCTATGTGTCCTTATACAGGCAAGACTTAAAGCAAAGTCCTGCATCTAAATCACCAATCAATGGGGTGCAGCTGGCGGCAGAAAAGAAAAGGGTATGTTTTTTTTTGTAGTTGTGATATGGTGCTTTGTAAAAAAAATGCTGCACTGCTTTTAGCTCTTGTGAAGTGCTTCTCGATCCCACTAATCCATATGCTAGACGCCTCACGGATACACAGAAAGCTAGAGAGGGAGAGACAGAGGACGCTTCATGCTTCTTTCAGCGGGCCATGGCGCTCTGACAGCAATAACTAAAAACCACATGCAGCATTCACAGATCCCAGCCGTCACTCACAACCTTTTCAAGTACAGCGGGAAGACGATTTTTGATTCCGAGTGCCGCAGCGTCAGGGGCGAACATCAGGAGTATTTTTCATTTATCCGCAGTAATCCCAGGCGGAGGCGGCGTGTTGCTATAGCCTGTTTCCGACGAAGCCTCTGTCAGCAATGTTTATATAGAGAAATACACCTGGGAGGAGGCAAGTGTGTGATAAAACAAAGCCTATAGTACACATCCGTGACTCAGTATGTAGGTTTTACATATACATAGGATCTACAGGACTTATGTTGAGCTGGCACCGCTTTATTGTCTTTATTTTGATCCAGCATCTGGGTGCAGAGGCGCTCCTTCATTGCGAGTATTGGTTGTTGGCTTTGCTCTGCATGGAAAGCAATGGCAGAAGGGGTTGCATTGGGGGAATGGGGGCATAGTTCTAGTCTTTTCTCTGCAGGCTGCTGAGGGGAGTGGGGGGGAAAGTAGGTTGACAGCCACAGTCAGTCCTGGTCAGCAGTGAGAGAGAAGGAAATAAGGGCTCTGCTGCTGCTGCTGCTGATAGCAGGCTGGAGGCTTCATGCTTCCTTCAGCAGGGGGATATCTGCAGGGAAACAGAACAAACATTAGAGAAATGGCTCTGGAGTCAGCTGTTTACCCCCGCACTGTCCTGCAATACATTACATCACCAATTATACATCACTATTTAGGGTTGTTGTTATATTTTGCCCCTGTAAGCATTCTCTGATTGATATCTTAACCGATGCATACTGGATTTGTCAGCAAGATAAGGAATAGTAAACTGCAGCCTGAGATAATGTATCCCCCAAAGTGTGTATTTTACTTTTCTGCCTAATAAAAACAAAAAAAGATTTCCCCCGGCCAAAATAATAAAGTATTTATTCTTCTTCTTTTTCTCAGTATGTACTTGAGTTGTAATTCATTTAAGAGAATCCTTTCAATTAATATTTAACAGTCTTTTAATTAATCCCAATTCATCTGGCTCCTTGGTAACTGTGTGGAATAACAGCTTCCTCTCACCGTCAGAGAAGTCATCCACAGAGGTGACAGAGAGCAGACTGTGCTGGTCGCTGCTCTCAGAGTCTCTACGGAGAGGTAGGGGGCCTGCGCATGCACCCCCAGGGTGCTCTCTAGCCCATGATGATGAGGAAGAGGAGGAGGAAGAAGGGGCCTGATGAACCAGCGCCGTTTCTGCGTGGCGCCGGGAGGAGAAGGACGATGAGGAGGACGTGGATGGGAGACAGAAGTCAAAGTCTCTGTGCTGGCGGCTTCTGCTGGGGCCTCCGGTGGCCCCCTGGGGAAGACCCTCAGAGAGCACGATCGGGACCCGTGACTCTGTAGGATCCACGGGAGGAGTCGGAGAAGGAGGAGGACCAGAGGCCGCACAGGGTCCACCTCCTCCATAAACAGCCTCTTCATAGGAGGGCAGCGTCACCTGGACCCCCTCCACCATGATGGAGCTGGACTGGCCGGACACCCCCTGCTCCCTCCTGAGGGACAGAGAGACGCAGAGTGAGGAAGAGCAGTGTGTGCATCACCTCAGCCGGCTCAGGTTGGAGGCATGATGCAGTGTGTGTACCTTGCCTCAGAGGAGGTGATTAGCACTGTGTGTACAGTTCCTTTACAGCAGCTGCACCAAGCCCTCAGCAGCACATCAACAAGAATGAGCACTCGATCTAAATCATCCTGGCCCGTTCACCACAGGAGGTTTGTGTCACCGATTGCATTACACACTTTCAATTTCATTTTTCAAGTATTTAAGAAATGCCAACTTGGAGAACCTGTTTGTGTATCTTGTTTCGACCAAAACTGAATCATAGGTGTGTCCACTGAAAGAATGAAAGGCTTAATCTGCTGTGTCACTTTGTGACAGACATATATAAGCGCAGTGTTTTTCCACAATAACAGAACTACAGCTCTGCAGAGTTTCTGGCAGCAGCTGTTGGGTGAGAAGTAAAAGGCTAATCATTTACTCTTTTTACCCTCTTCAGTAAAGACAAGGAAACACATTGAACTCAAACAGAGAGGGTGAAGGCTCTGAGTCAACTGACACATTCTCTTTATGACTGGAACTAAGGGGAAATAAAAAAGGACATGAAATATTTTATTTGGCCTATTTACGTGATTTGGGGAAGTGTCCACTGCCACATAACCATTCTTAAATGGAGTTTATAAGGTCAAGCGAAACAGACTCAGAGGATCAGAAATGTTTAGAGAACATTTCTGTGTTACCTGGGTGAGATAAAATACTTTTTGTATCTTACCTGCCGTGATGGAAGGACTTGAGTTTGGGCTGTACGAGAACAAAAAGCACCACCAACAGCAGGATGAGAATCACAGAACTGGCTGTGGACGCCACGATGGACAGAGCGGGGATCCCCAGCGGAGAGCTTGGCTCCTTGTCTGAGGGAGACAGAGGGGAAATGAAAACGGGATTCATAGATTTTCATTTAATCTAAATGTTTCTTTGTGATCAAACATATATAATACATGAAAAAGGTCAAAGATGGGGGGGCCGACCTTGTGTGAGTCGGCAGCTGATCTGCATGGGGCCATCCCACTCTCCGTTCTGGCAAGTGAGGAACTTGTAGTCCCCCTTCAGAGCGTAGCCCTCGTCGCAAAAGTACTCGATGACGGTCTTCTGGGTGAGCCGTGGGCAGGGAGATGGGTGACAGCGGTAGCCCCCATTCTCTGGCTCAGTGGGGGGAGAGCACACTGGAAAAGAGACAGAAGCAGAAGGGATTTTAACAATCGTGGCTGTAGTGTATCGAATATGCATTTCTACCTGTGGTCAGGTTTGAATGCTGGTCCCCTGCAGGCTCTCAAGGACAATCCTCAAGGTCGGTGTTATTATTGTCTCTGATATTGAACGGATGTCATGCAGCCATGAGTGAACATATTCAACCTCCTTGTCACTTTTAAAACAGACCATACACTTATTCATATTGTATTATAACACAAAGTATACTTCATGTTCAGGAAACCCAGTCTACGTTTGCCAACTGCTAGTTTTGGAGCGAAAATTCTGAGCTGTTTATTTAATAACACCCAAACAGAAAACCAATTGAAACTGCTCTTAAACTCCTGCTAGAGGGAGCTTCCTGTCCATATGTTAGGCCTTGTTGGAAAGAAGTGGAGCAACTAGTCTTACCCGTTGGAACCTTGGAAATATTCCTAAAGGTTTTAATAAACACAACACATTCCTTTTGAAGAAAAGAATGGCCGCAGGTAAAACATACTGTTACAAAATGCTTACTCACTAAGAACCCCTTCCTACATTGTCCTTCTTATCAATTATACATTCAAAAGATAAGAGCCTTTCACTGATTTACTTTAAAGAAATACAGGGGGAAATGTAAATGTTATAATCATTTATAAATTAAGTTTTTGCTGTTTTCACACACACTTATATAAGCATTATTAACTGTACAGGTTCCCCACCCCCCCCCCCCCCTTTTGATTTTGCTGTGTCTATTCCTAAGTCTTGCTCACCGCTGCTTCTGATGCAGCGGGGAGGTTGAGGGGTCCAGTCTCCAGAGATGGTGCAAAAGATGGTGGTGGCTCCATCTGCTGTGTAGCCGGGCTCGCAGCCATAAGTCAGCAGCGTCCCCAGGAGGAACGATCCCCGGTTGGCTTCGGTCTGGTTCAGCAAGTCTCCATGCTGCACGCCGGGTGGCCGCGCACAACCTGAACGACACAGAAACAAGACAATGGGAATGGGTTGGCTGCTTGGAGGCGTAGATAACAGAAAGTTCTGAACAGGACAAAAAGAAATGAAGCACTTCTTCTTCTAGTCTGGATCATGCTTTCCTTATGTGAGGAACTAGGAGCATCCGCAGCCGAATTGGGATCTTGAACAATATTTGAATAATTCATGAAGTTAATTATAAAGTTAGTACTTAAACCTAATAGGTTTAGAAACGGCCTGTAAACAGAATATTTAATATCTTAGTTTTCAATTTAAGCAGGGATTTAATGTTTTACAGGCCTGCTGGGGGAACCAGGACAATTCGTCACACGTGTCCTGGTTCTTCTGATGAATCACATGTATATTATGTGAAATAAACAGGGACTTTACGATCACTAATGCTGCCGGTTACGGCTGGCTCCTCGGTAACTTGAACGCGTTGGAGTATTTTTGCTGTTCTGTCATTAGGCTGACACAAACTGTCTGCTTGTCTCCTCTGCAGGCAGCTGCCACTGGGTCAAACAACCTCTCACAGGGAAGCTCTGTCAAGTTGACAGGTTGAGCTGATAATTGAAACTCAGAGGTATTGTTACTTGAAACTAGGTTGCACAAGGAAAGCATTATATCAACATGAGAAGCACGGTTCAGACAGCTGTGCAGCACAGAGAAAACCTGAAGTGCTCACAGTGGAATTAAATGTCACAAAGAGCTTCATATAGATCTAATTTCCCTGCTTATTTCTTTCTTATTAACTTGTCTTTATCCCGGGCCAGCCTTGCATCTATCTGTCCGGCGGTGAGACAGGGAACTCATTTACTAGCTCTAATGACAGACTTGAAGCTCTAAGCCGGCCAATAAAGACAGGACGAGGCAAAAAACCTAAAGTTAATTTTGCTTTGATCCATCTTCCCACACTCCATCTAAGATGTTGCAGAGTCACGCCAGCTCCTTGTGTCCGAGTGTGTTTCATCGCAGTATGAGAGGGAATTATCTGCAAGTTCGCTCACTCCCACAGCTCCTCGCACACACATTACACACGCTCATGTTACTATACACACACATTTGGAGCGGCAATCTGGTGAGAATGGATAATCTAAATCCAGCAGGTCTGACATAACATTGCAGCACCTGTGTAAACTGAGACACGACAGCAAGAGGCCGACATTACTTTCAGTATTCCTGATCTTCCAGAACGCAAAAGACAGAGACATACCGATTTTATAACTACTGATCTGGATCATCTTTGAAGTGGTTATCTAAGACTTGAGGCTCAGCTTCAGTGGAAATGTTTCCAACACTAACTCTCAACTAAGTCTAGGTCGAAAAAAACATGGAAGTGGCTTTAACCTTAAAAACAAAGTCCAGTTGTATGGAAGTCTATGAAAAAATGACCCTACTTCTCACTTGATTTAAACATTTTATGAATGATAATATGGTCTCAATGGCCAGTTAGTCAATACAGAGGGATGATTATGTTGTAATTTGTTTGGATTTGAAGACATTTTTTTAAGCAAAACACAAAGCCAATGTGGAAGTGAAGTCAAGGCCAGTTGTATAAAGGTCTATGAGAAAATTAACCTTCTTCTCTCTTGATTTAAACATTTTTTATTGGATTTTTATTCCCAATAGCTAGTTATTTAGTTCAGCACGTTGTTTACTTTGTAAGCTGGTCAGGTTTAGTGTCACATTGACGAGGAAGCAGTGTATATTTTAGGATGTTGGTACAGATGGCTTCAACGGCATTCTCCAACTTAAACCCTTAACAGTGGTTTTGCAGTTCTTGACGGTTTCCTAAATATGTTGTATTAAGTGTTCAGTTGTACATAGCTCCACCTTCTTGTGTCCTTTCTGGTTTAAAAAAAAACAACATTTACAAACGCACGGCTTGAAAAATGTCCACAAACCAAAAGACAACATCATGGTGACGTCATCCACATCTTTAGAAAGTCTTTGCTCTAACTTAAAACCAGTCTGTTGTTCATATATTATATATATATAAATTAAATCTTCTGTGATACATGACATTTTTTCATGGTTTTATCTGATTATGGAATTATATGTGTAGCGATTTATCTCAGTAACAAGCCCAGATATAAGTACATTTAAGAACACCCCCACAGTTAATAACACCATCACTAATGACCGTATGGCTCATTATTTAATCCTTGGTCTGAGTATTTATAAAATCATATTAGCCATGGTGTTTTCCAGGGCCTTATTGCTTGCTTCACAACAGCACCATTGCAAACAGCCACTTTGTTTTTCCTCAGTGTGTGTTAAGAAATTGAAAGAGAGACCATTTCCACAGCATTGCCGCTACCATCCTCTAATCTCCGGGAAGGAACGTCTCTTTAAGCTGGCAGCACAAGATTAAAAGCGAACACTCAAATGTGTGAGCACTTATTTACCCACACAGGGACACAAGCGACACCCACAAACAAAGACCCTCCCTTTGCACTATTTTATTTATCTTAGTTGCACCTTGTATGTGGAGTTGTTGGAGGAGCATGGGACATAAGATTTTCATTGCCAACATATACGCTGTATATGCTGTGCATATGACCAATAAAACCTTGAAATCCCAGGGCTAAGTTGAGTGATACCATCGGGCTAACACTCTTTACTTCAGGTATACTACAAGAACAAAGTGATAATACGACTCCTACTGAAGATATTGGAGCTCATTCAAAGTCTATCTTTCTCTATCACAAGATTTATTGAAGCTGTTGCAAGGCTACAATGAATCCGCTTTCATTACTGAGTGATCTGCCAGGAAGGGAAAAAAGCCAGTATGCAGTAAATGTCTCCTTTTTTGACCTACATTAAAAAGTTAAACATGAGAGATTAACTCATATGAGACCAAAAATAACAGAAATAGTCACATTTAAGAAGCTGGGATGAAAAAGTATTTGAAGGATTGAAGGATTCAGTCTCTGAAATAACTACTACTAATTACTGCTGCATGATTTTGATTAGATTTAATAAAGAATGTATGTCCTCATTAAAACAAATATTAAATTGCCTCTTAAACAACAAAATCAAAATGACTATTTTAATAAAAATCTAAATGCAACATCCCTGTAAAGCACATACTATTTATATATGCAACTGATATGCATGTAGAAAGCCACATTTGCAGATCAAAGCTATAGACATTCATTACAGCCATGACAGACAGGCCGGGTTAATGTCTGGAACACATGCAGAAACATTATCTGCACGGCCGCCATTCAAGACGCCACCCGACACCGTGAGCGGGGCGGTTGTTCTCAGAGACGTCCCGGGGCGGCTGAAGGCTCTCTGAGGGGGAGATGGTGTTAATGGAGGTGGTAAAGGTGATAAATTGATGACCCCAGGAAGGGACGCAGCGGGGGATAAAAAAGGCCTAAGGGGGCAGTTTAGGACAAAAGCTCCTAGCCAACAGCCTCTGTTCTGATCTTTTGTGGTGCGCAGGAGGCAGTCAATACAACTGCAGAAGACAGATGAGTGCTAACAGCATTCATTATGTGACTTTAAATTGCTTTATTCTAGGTGGGATTGTCTCAGAAACGAGGCATGTGAGGTACTTCTACTCATTATCATAGAAAGTAGGTTTACAGTAGTTTTTGTCTACACCAAATACTATGTATTGAAAACATTAGGCTCTTAAAACAAAGATTTTACACAAATACCTTCAGTGACAAGTCAAGAGAACACAATGTATGGGCTTAAAATAAAAAAAACATTGATGAGGGAATAAGGAGAGCGGAGCTTTAGTAGGAAAACATCCGACATAATCTCGCTTTACGTCAAGATCCTCATCAGTTGCACAAAAACAGAATGAGACGAGATATTTTTCTTGTACGCTTAAATCCACTCCTTTTGTCGTTAGATCTACTGGGAAGGCCTTTGCATTAGCGCTGAGAAATGGTTGCTGTGTGAGGCTTAACAGAGGGTTAATTCTTTCAGAGGGATCAGGTCACTGAAGTCAGGTCAGTCTAAATGAACCATGAAGCCAGTGAAACGTCCACTTTGAGCAACAAACCTGGCTCTCATGCTCATTCCAGGAGAACTTTTTATGCTGCCTGTATGCCATCTGTGGTTTTCAAACATCGTTCGAATTTGACGGCACTTACACAATATCAGTGGTTAGACTTAATGAAGAATTACCCTTACAAGTCTTTAGTTGAAGTCTCACCAGTATCTTATTACGGTATGAGTAATAAGATACAGGCGCTGTCAGCTTAATTAAAAAGGTACGATGACAAAATAGAAAAGATAAAGAAATGTCCGCGGTTCTTAAACTTAAATCAGTGAAGACTTTTGACTTAAAATCACCCTCGCATGGGATTATACACGTCAAAACAAGTAAGAGCCTGCCTTAAATGTGAGACAAATTTGACACTACTTTGGCAAATTACCAAAGGTGATAGAAAAATACTGACAGGAAAAGTACTCATCATCAGATACACAGGCAGAAAGAGAGAGGGGGAGGGGGAGAAGACAGGGAGCGCGAACAAACTGTCAGCATGGAGGACTGTGTCCCTGAGCAATTACAAGGCAAAAACAGACATGTCACGGCAAGTCCACCACTAGTTCTCCGAGTGAAGGAGAGGCTCTTTGAAACAACAATTGGAAGAAAGCAGCCGATATATTACATACCAAACTGTGGGTTGGGCTAGCACAACGCAGAGACTCTAACAGAGGAAAGAATGAAGGCGTGTTCTGTATCCAGAGATAATAGAGTGGTTAAGATTAAAAAACCTGGTTGTCCCTTTTCCATCGCCCTCTCATTGGCTTTGAAAACACACAGGGGAAAAAATACTGATTAAAGCACTAAGCATCGCCAGAATAGACTTCAGGATGCTGTGTTTTGTGCTTATGAGTAAGGGATTGAGTCACAGTTAAACACAAGCTGTTCTACCACCGTTCTGATGTTAAGAGTTAGCTCGACAGAACAGGTTCTGGAGAAATGTTGAAATCAAAAATGACTAAAGCAGTATTGCAAGTGCCTTTTAGAAGCAAATGGAAAAAGCCAGTAACAAACACTTACATGAACATAAAAGTTATAGTGTTTGTTTTCACTCCACATTTTCCTTTCAAAAGGATTTGACTTGAAAACAGTGCTCAGATATATGGGCAATCCTCAGATAACAAAAAACGGTTCACTAACTCTGCTAACAGAATACACGGTAAGTCATCCATAGAGCCTGCTGGACCTCGTTCCTCGCCAAGATTAGGTTCTGGCAGCACCGTGGCATCGCTCAACACTAAAGCCCCCCTGACTCAAGCTTGAAAACGTCCTACAGTCCATTGCTTTAAGGCTAGAGGAGTAAATACCTCTGTTAATGGAGCTAACAGCTAACTGGTAGCTACTGTTAGCAGCAGTTAGATTTCTTTAGCAACTAAAGCTTTTTGTCAAATCAGGAAACTCTATACGTCATTAAAAGTTTGGGCAGTCTCCAGAAATGGATTTTTCCATAAAATTTAAAATAAAGCCCTACACATTTCTCCCAGGAGATTGTGCGAACGCCCAACAGAAGTACAATATTACAAAAACAGGTGTTCAGGAGTCACAGTACTCCTATTTCAAGTCAGTGTATCATCCCAGAGATTTTAAGGCCTTTAAGATCTGACACTTGCCATATTGGGTTTAATGAAGTGGACATATTAAAAGGTTAAACTACTAGAAATCTCCTGGTCTAACAACTGTAAGCTGATCACAGCGCATAAAAGGTTGGCGAAACACTTGATTTAGTGGGAGGACTGGGGAAGGACAGAGCGCCCACGAGGCTGATTGCTAATCCCAACATCCAGCGCCTTAAAGCCATGCCGGAGGAGACTCAGGCCGTGGGGGGCGTTAAAATCCCCTGCTTTGCTAGGAAGTGCCTGCCTGGCGGTGAATATCTCCCTTTCCCCATCTGTTAGCGATGGCACATCTCGCCCGCTAAGAGCTGTACGGGGGATTGGATTGAGGAAGACAAGGGTTTCAGCCCTCTTTGCTCGGGCAAATTAAAATTCTAATTATCCTCCATTACAAGCAACTCCAGAGCAGATCAGATCCTGATGCCTCTGCAGCCAGCTGTTGGGCTGCTCTACAGAACAATAGGCTATAAAGGGGGGTGCGCTTTCGAGTGTGTGTGTGTGTACAAGTGTGTCAAGAAGCAGGGGAATTTGTGAATGTAAGCTAAGGGGAGGGGTGGGTGGGGTTGCGTGTTGGATTAACCCAAAGAGGATGATGATGATGCTCTCTTTGGCTGGGTAAATATGTTTTTGTTCCTGCTGTTGGCACGGCGCCAAGTCCTCTGTTGTTTTTGATGATGTTGCTGTCATTTTTGGTCCGAGGGTGTTTTTGGTTATTGCCACGTTCCCCCGTCTCTGCGGCTAATCTGTGGGATTTTTAGCCAAGCTGTTGTTATTAGAGTGCAGTACAGTGGCGGAGCCTAATGTTGGAAAGAATTGGAGAGCTGGAAACTCATTCCTGACTACGGGGGGGGGGGAAGTTACTCCAACGTTTTTTTTTTCCTCTGACAATATTTTTTGCAATGTTTCGCCTTTATTGCAAAACTGACAGTGTGGTTGAAGACAGGAAATAGGGAGAGATGAGATGAGAGAGGCGTGCCGTGAACGAAGTGACTCTGTAACGGGTTTGATATTTCAAAGTAGAAGATTCACTGATTCAAGATTTGTTTTATATAACAGTTCAAATGTACTAGTTCACCTCAGGTAAATCCATCTTAAATTCTAATGACTATACACAAAATGATATTAGGCAAGTCATAGTCTTTCTGATTTAGTTTCTGCTCTCACTTTTGTTCCTTCAGCCTTACAACAACATCGCAGATTAGCTTTCCGTGTGAGACGCTTCACACCGTATGAAGTGACACAGCTCTCTGGGCGCTGACCTGGATGGGTGACAGGGGGGCCGTAACATGGGACACTTAATGTCTGGGTGAGTGATACTAGCAGTGTCGAATTCTACATGGAGCGAGTGAGGAGTCGTCATGCTGTAACACTGATACACACACTCCGATCATTTCTGCTTTCATGTCCGCCCTCTCATGACAGCTGGGAAGAGACTCTGAGAGAAGAGCAGATTCTTTTGAACAGGGGGAGAGGCTATGGGAAGTGGGAACGCAAAAGTGAAAACATCTTATCAAAAGGGAGACTTGTTTTTCAGAAAGAAATTAGCTAAAATTTCAAAGTATGAACCCAAGGTTTCTTAAAGCGCTTTTGTTCCGTCTACGGAGGCTCGAGGGGAAAGGTGGAGTGACCTAACAGAGGAGGAGGAACGGGGGAGGATAAGGATCAGGGATGCAGTGTGAGGGAGGTGCCGGCGCATTTATACAAAAGCCTGAGTACACACAGATACAGGCGGTTTACTCACTATTTAATATCCTGCTTTATATTTAGTTAACCCTTTAAGGCTTAAAAAAAATGCCAGTAAAACCTATGGGCGATTTTAGAAGAACCCCCTAAAACCTGAAGTGTTTCTGGAAATTCAGCAATTGTGTCAACGCCTACTAAATAATTGATTTCTCAGCCTCTGAAGCAGATAGAAACAAAATTCAAAAAGTATCTGAGAGCTTACAGCTGTGGCTTTCATGAGTGGCCTCTGCAGGTAAATTGACTGTCACCCCTGGGGTGCGGTTGAAAAAAACTCTGTGGATTAGAGCGGTAACTCTCCGTCCTCCACTCGGTTTCAAAACCTTCGAACTCATGGTCATCATGGTCGTTGTTTTCAAACATACGTCTTAACCATAACTCTCGGTCGATTGGTTCGACGGGTTCAAAGTCGTCAGCAATAATGTCATCAGCGCTGTTCAGATTGTCAATATCACTACCTTCACTAATTCCAGAATTCCCTCCGTTGACTAAGAGGCCGATAATTAATGCAAAAAAAATACCACAGTGCTGTTGAAAATGGCGTATCAGCTTTCCCGGCTTCAATGGCAGAATGACACAACAGCGCCCCCGGGTTTAATGGTAGAAATGCGGCAACGCTTTCCCAGCTTTTCAGTAGTGTTTACTTGTCTGACAGTCCATAGATTATTATCTTCAGAGTCAACTGTGTATATATTTTTTCTCTAATGCCAGTTTATTTTTATTTCTATTTCTTCTTTGAGATGTCTACACTTTAGCATGGTTTATTTCTTCTTTTTATTGCTAACTATTTTTCTATATTGTATTATGCTGAAACACAAACATTTCCCAGATTGGGATTAATAAAGTCATTCTTATTTTATCTTACTATGCAAGTGTAGGTTGTCCCAAGGCGCCTCTGTAAACTCAATGTCATCCTATCCGTGTGATGAATGTGTGTGTGTGTGTGTGTGTGTGTGTGTGATGAGGACAAAGCAATGGGCACTCATCTCCACACACTCCTAAAAAGGCTAACCAATGTGTGTATTGTCCCCTGGTGCCAACATCAACAAAGTCTAAGAGTACAGTAAACAGGATGTTTGCCATGAGTCCAACATCTGTAGGCTTCCCAAAGAGCGCTTCACTTGCCGCAGCTCTTCCTGCTGCAGCTCTCACACACACACACACACACACACACACACACACACACACACACACACACACACACACACACACACACACACACACACACACACACACACACACACACACACACACACACACACACACACACACACACACACACACACACACACACACACACACACACACACACACACACACACACACACACACACACACACACACACACACACACACACACACAGAGGATGAAGGAAGTCTCTGAACAGACATCAACAGAAACGTCCTCCATCACCCCCACCCGCCCGCCCGCCCCCCGGCTGTCGAAATGCATTTAGCGAGCCACGTGTGCTGCCATATCAGCCCATTGTCCCGGCTCTGTGAGGGAGGGGGCACAGTAACAGATTTGAGCGGCGTGCCTCCACAACAGACCACTCCGCATATGAAGGGTTAAATATGCATGAGGGGGCCAGAGGGTAGAGGGCAGGGTGGGGGTATCACCATTGTGTGACCCTCTTTTCAACCCCAAAGATACAAGCATACACGCACACTCTGCCCCCCCCCCAGAGCAACAGATGGATGGATGTCAGCGAACTGTGAGCACCCCCCTTCTCGCTGCTGAGGACAGCTGGGAGGCAGACATTCCTTCTTCTCAGCTTTCAGAGGAAAACAAAAGAGTGTGTGGGACCCCTCCTACACACACGTGCATGTGTTCAGAAACCCCCCCCCCCCCTAAAAAACGTTCAATGCGAACTGTGGGCTGATCAAACTTCAGCAGGCAGCAGAGGCAGGAGTGCTGTGGGACGTAGAAGGTGAAAGTCAGGGAGATAATCCCAACCCTGCTTGGGAGGGCTAGCACGCTGATATTGGTACTACAGGTGAGGGGGGGGGGGTTAAGTCTGAGGACAGCTGTAACCGTATGCAAATGTTTTAAAACTACAGCTTATTCTGCAGCAGGTCTTTCTTGTCTGTGTCTTTACCTGCGTGTGTGTGTGTTGATGGGGGAGCAGGTTCACTGCTACAGCACACTCTGTACTATCGGCGACACGACACAGGGGGAGCAGCTTTAAACAGTTCTATTACAGGAAGCCGTACAGCAGGAGTTAGGATACACAAATGGTTTATTTATCTGTGGTAGAAACTAAGACGCTGGTGAGAAAGTAATAACAACAACAGACAGTATCTCACGCTTTGCATATCATCTCCCAGTGATTCCACAACGCAGTCACTTTTTCAACCAGCTCTGAGGGGGGGCAAATGGCAGCGAGTGTGTAAGCTGTTAACACCTGCAGCCCGCTCCGCTGAGAGAGGTGGTATGCCGTTTGTTGTTAGCAGTGGGGTCTTACATACTAATATATAACGGGGGGTTAAGTAGGCTGTTGCAAATTCCTGTCACCTCAGAATACACTCAACCTGCTGCTGACTGCCTCGTCACAAATGGAAGCTAATCAAACCACAAACTCCACAAAGTTTATACAGTTTGTCTGAGCAGCAAGTGAGAATTGTTTTTATCAATTAATATTCTAATTATTTTGTATTTAATCAACTGAGGGTTTGGTCTATAAAATGGCAGAAAATTCAAAAACCCCAGAATATTAATTAAATGATATAAAATACATGTCCATATCTAAAAGGGAATTGTGTCAAAGGCCATTTTTAGATAAAAAAAAACATAGCCTGTATTAGTTAATGATGATGCTAAATACTAAAAAGGACCTGGATCTGGATCAGAGGCAGCATCAACACTCACTGCTGTCACTACAGCAGATCTACTGGGGAGTAATAATACTCAGATTAACAAAAACCTGACCCTGTATTTTAAAGAGACAACAGAACATTACCAAATAAACAAAATCAAGCTCCTGGGAAAATATCATAAGCCTCAAGTGAAAGTCAAAACAAACCACATCAGGAAAAGTTTGTTCAACTTAAACTAGATGAGCAATTTATGTACAAAAATAAAACCTGCTGGATGACAGTAAATTCAAAAAGAAAACTAACAATCGACAGTAAAAGAAGTAAGTTGAGGAAGTGAAAACATTTGGTAGACTGATTTAACTTATGAGAAAAATACTACCTAACAGAGAGCTGTTGTGAGTAGGAAGTCCAGTGAGAGAGTTACCAGCAAACTGCTGTTTACCATCGTGAGGAAGATACAAAATACTGTTTACATTGCCAGCTAGACCTCAGCAGTGACGAGGTATGAAACCCCATCATCATCTAAATCCTGAAAAGGCCTGCCGCCATCATTAACAATCAAGGTAACATCTCCCACACTTCTCACTGGTAGCTGCGACAGAGTGTGAAAGGAAGCGCAGAACAATAAACAGGCAAATATAGTTGTTTACTTACACATACTGAATTAAATGTGGGCCCTTGGAAGTGATAAGCCTCAAGTCATCAACGCGTCACAAGGTATTTCCAAATGTGCAAAGTGGGTTACAAATACTCAAGGCTGTGACTCTGACATCTTTAACAATGCACACATAAACACGAGCCAAGGGTTTGATAAAGAGAGGTTGTAGTGCTAAAAAGAGAAACCTATCAACACTAGTCAAATGCAGTATTGATAGTCATGTGATTATGTTCTGTTATTTATAAATTGCAAACCCGACGCAGTGGCAGAATGTATACTAAAGCTCTCTTTATTTCTCACTGTAAATTAATTTTTTGGGCTGTTGGTCAGACTAAGCTGGAAATAGGATGTTGGACAGCTTGTCATGTCCATTTGTCATCATTTTTAAATGTAATCCTCATTCAAAGATTAATATTTAATCTACAAGCCTATACAAATAGATAAGCCAATGAATATATAGATATGACATACACATACGCTTAATAAATCCTGACACATTTATCCAAATGGACTCCAGTGCAGCCGGTACAAAGACCTCTGCGCCTGGCTGCTGTTTGTTGCAGGGCGCGGTTTACAGATGATGTAATGAGGACAGAGGGCATTAGAGTGGCACTAAGCCAACTGGCCACTAAACATCTCACCATGCAATCTAATGGACTTGTAACAGCTCAAGAGATGAAAATAGATGGAGACAGGGAACTAATGGGAGGTAAACAGGAAGTACAGTATGATCATTTAGACGCCGTGCGAGCAACAACGAGTGAGGCGTGTTGATGTATTCACAGCAGAAACTGGATTGAAGTGTGTGGAAAAAAGGGTGATGCAGAAAGGGCTTTAATAGTGGAACCAGACCAAGAGTCAGCAACTTTGCATTGTGTTTTTATTGAAGGCATTTAAAAGCCAACAGCTACAGGGGTCGGTTTTGATCCAATGTATGCCTTTGACTTCCTTCTGTATTGATATCAGCTAAGAATCATGGGTTATGGAGTGCCTTTCCTTCCCTTACCCTTATTTACAATCTCTGTTCAACATTTATTTGAGCAGAAATATCCGGAAAGCATTGATAAAGCTGTTTCTGCTTAAGAGTTAAAGATAAACAGCTGTACAACACCTCCACCCAAAACAACACGAGAGCAGCAGGACAACACACTCTGCTTAAAATCACAAAGTCTGTCAGATCAGGCTTTATGTTGCATCCTGGGACTTAATGGCCTATATGTATTTTTTTAAAAAGTAAAGTTTTGACGAGAGCTTCTCAGAGAGCTAAAGTTGGACCAAAGCTAAAAGCTGAGTCAACAGATTAAGGGTGTGTGTGCGTGATGCAGCACAGCATTGCCCCATTTACAGCGTCTCGCTACAGCTGTGGCATGTTGAAGCATGACCATGTGTATTTCCACTCTGTACTCTGATGTGCACTCCCAGCAGGAGATACCCACGCTACCCCGGCGGCATTTTGGTACGAACATGACAGTTGCCGCCCTTGACTTTGCTGTTGATTGCTAAATTGGACATGCAGGCAGCCAAAGAATTGTAGCACGGTTGTAAAGAAAAAAGGAAAAGTCTTGCTGATGTCTAACCTAACAATTTCCGTGGCTTGAAGTGGTAATTGCTGTTTTAAGGGAGAATGCTGCTTCTGGTGCTTCACATTCAAATAAAAACACCACTGGAGGCAACTACAGTAAGGATTGTGAATAACTGCTACTTCCTTGTTCTATAAAAGCAAAATCGGGATGTTTTTCTTCCCTTTTTGTCAGTTAAAAAATGCGCAATTTGTGTGATTTGTGGGAACATGGTGAAGGCCACAGAAAACTGGCAAGCCTTCCCCAAGATATCACAATGTTCCCCACGGTTGTTCAGAAACCCATTCATGCTGTACGCTCAGCAGGACATGGTTTCTCACAGACTCACACCGTGTGCGTGTCTCAACTGTTTGCAAAATCAGCTTGTGTGTAGGATGATTGCTGCCTTATTGGTAAGCTGATGAATGTGTTTGAACAGGAGGCTGCTGCTGACTAACGGTGTATCCAAAAATCAGCCCACACTGTTTCAGTGGGCCTGAAAAACACACATCACAGAGGAGAGGACAGACGGAGAGAACAACAGATCGAACAGGGCAAAAACTATACATGTGTAAATACTTTATAAGGAAACAACTTGACTACGCAAATAAGGAACACTAAAACAAGTACAAAGGTGGTTAATAAAACTCAGGAATAAATAAAAAGGCTGAATGGAAGAACAGAAGCAAAGCAACAGAAGAAACGAGAGCCTGGGGGATATATTTAGCAGCTCATTAGTCAGAGATGTCCTTTGCTCAGCAGGCTGGTCCCTGAGATGAGGCCCTTTGGAAATCATTATGACTGCCTGCTGCTTCAGTCAACCACACACATTTCACCGGGAAACAATTTACACACTGCCTCTCCTTTTCCCGGCCTTAAAAAATAATCATCAAGCTCTGGAGAGACACCCAAAACATGGTGTTTTGAATAACAACTGCACAGGTTTTAACATGACATACTCAAATAACTAGGAACAGGTCGGTTTGAAACACTTATGGCACTGCTGCCGGTGCCATAAATTCCTGCTTCAACATTCATTAACATGTACTATACAGCCCCTGTCATCAGTGGAGATAGAACAAGATGGTAGCACACTGCAGGAGAAAAATGTGAAACACAGACAACTTAAAACACCAAAATGAGTGTCCAGAAATTGCACTCTCTGGTCAATGGTTTTTAAAGTGAAAAAGAAATGGCCCTGCGGCGCACTGCAGTATCTCTTTCTATGGAGGATTTCTTTGTCGAGAGGAGCGTTTTAAGTTTCCCTTTAGGGCTTGATTGGGTGGAAGTGCTGTTAAGTGGCACAACGTGAGAGCAGAGAGTGATGGCTCAAGTGATAAACACACAGGTAATGAAAGAGAAAGGCAGATAGATTCGACCAGGCTCCCGCTAATGGGCTCCGGTCTCACCTGGCGAATGGCCGGAGAGAGTGAGACAGAGACATGTCTCACACACACACACACACACACACACACACACACACCTGTGGTTTGGCCTGTTGCTTCCAACACCCCCCTTAAAGCCTTCTTTGTTCTCACATTTCAGAAGAGGGCCAGTAGCTAGCATATTGCTTTCCTCCTGCCTGCAAACTGCCTTGCTAACAGGACTTCAGGGAACTATTCTGAACAGTTAATTGCATAGGACCCACTGCCCACCCCCGCCTCTCGCTGCACTGTTTCTACACCTAGCCCATCTACCGTACTTTCAGCAGGCAGACTGACAAACTACAGCTTTTTAAAAACACACCATTTTCCAAGTTTCAAAGTCTACAGCTGTTTGAAGAGCGGGGCATGGCTCATTCAGATATTTTCCTCTGTGGTCAGAGCAGTGACGTGATGCTAGCCACTGGAGTCGACTCTGTTATTAAAGAAGAAGGGGGAAAAAAAGGGAGTTGTCAAGTCTTTTTCCCTGAGATCGACTTTCAAGAAAACATCCTCATATCCTTGGGATGGTCCGACACGGTGACGCAAGAGCTGCCGAAACAAAAAGGGATCCGTCTGAGCAAAAGAGGACTTCATCAGGTGGAGAGAAATGTGTTGAACTCGCGCCAAGAATGAACAACAATCGATTGTCAAAAACAAACACAAATCCCAGAGGAAATTAGAAAGGCAGCTCTGTGTTCCTTCTCCTGCTCTCCTCCCCCTGCTCTTGACTTTACCCTATGACTCCACTTTTCTTCCAGGCCCGGCAGGGGAAAGCCATTTCCCGTTCTCACACATGAACATACATAAACGTCCCCCCCCCACACAGAGCACACAGCGGGCTTGTTTGTGGGAGACTTCTGGTCATTGCTGGCACTTTCCTGTAGCGCTTTAACTCAACTTCAGAACACAATGCGTGAGTGGAGGGCATCGTTTATCCGTTTAAGTGGACCCACAAGGACGGTCCGGGTCTTTCTGCCTCCTGACATATAACACAGCTAGAGCAGAAAACACGCCATGTGATCTGTGTGAATAGACCCTTTGGCGCTCCCAGTTCCCTTCTTTGCTCGCTCAGTTCTGACTCACTGTCTAGTTCCATCTCTTGGGAAACAAACCACAAAAGCTCACTTGAAGAAATTGACACCATATTAGGAACTGAGCTCCACGCAGCCAACATTAGTGGATGTCAAGAAAGACATGAAACAAGTCATATTTGAAGAATCCTCAACAGAAATGCCATTTATTTTATCCACATAATTGGTTTGTTGTGGTGTTTGCTTACTGGCATCCATTCCATAAAGCTTGTTTATACTTTTGGAAGAATCATCAACAGAAATGTCATCATACACAGAAACAACAAACAGCCATTAACATTAGCACAGACACCCCGCTGGTAATCTTGTTTACAATGAGCAGCCGAACAAGAGATAAAAAAGACACTGCCTGGACTGTGATTGGACCTAAAAATACATCGGCCTCCAAGGGCTTTGTGACTACTTCCTCACGGAGCGCACTACCAGGTACGAGAAACCGTTTTTACAGAGAACACCAAGCGAACAATGCGGAAGCTCAAAGCCTTTCCTTTTATTGTTAAAGAAACCGAGAATGGGAACAAAGAGTACCTCAACCGTAACCGTTACTTAAGAGACACGTTGCCTCAAAGAATGACATATAAACCTGAAGACTAAAAACAGAAGCTTGATGCTGCTCGGTCTCGGGCGATTCAAGCTGCAGTATGCAAATGATGTACATTATATTTTTTCAGTTTCGATTTCTATTCATACTGCTATTTGTATGAGTCTGGAATAGGCCTGTCAGCAGTGATGAAATTTCATATTCATGGATATTTCCAGAGCAATCTCCATCCCTGGAACACGTCAAGGGATTACCTATGTGAATTATGTATGCTGAGCAGGAGACAGAGGGACGACTGGGGGAACAGAAGGACTAATAACATGAAGACTTTAATGGGTTTAAAACGACGGCCTCACCTTTATGGTAATATTTCTAATTATAGGTGTATTTTCATGCTGACATTTTGTAAATGTATGTACTGGTTGCTTTAGTATTGAAATTGCTATGTCTTTTATGTGTACACCCTGCTTACGCTGTTCTGATTCATATTCACTCGTCTCGGCAGTGAGTGTTTTTCAAAGGCAATGAAGAAAGCATATTTCTTATCTCAGTGTCATCTTTTCCCATGTGATCAAAAAAATACTCCAGCTTTTTCTGTGACTCCTGCTATCAAGAGGCTACAACTCAAAATCTGTCATTTCACAGTAAATGTATCTTGTGATAGGTAATGAAATATTGACTCACATTCTACGGGCCAGAATTGAAAATGCCCACATCAGACATCTGAAACTCATCATCATTGAGAGGTCAGGGAAAAGGTATATTTCAAAACACTTTGCCTAGACACTTGTGTGTAAGCCATTCACTCTAAATATATGTCATCTCATATTCAGTTATTGCAGGAGAGCAAATATCAAGTGACGTGTTGAAGAGCCAGAACTCTTGAGCTGTGAGTCAGCATGAACATTGCCTTGTGCACCATAAGGAAGCAATTATACTAATACACACCTAAGACAACACCTAAAAATAGCCTTTTTATGGACGCCAGTTCACTTAAAGCAACGCCTAGAATGTCCAATACAGGTTTGAAAACTACGCAAGTAACAACATAAAGAAATATTAGTGTCAATAAGAAATTAAGTATAAAAGAAACTGCAACGTTGACACGGATCCTTTCAAACAGTTAATCTACTAGGAGAAAAATAATATTTATAGTATATCTAGGTTTCAAAACAAGCCAGTTAAACAAGACGGGCAGCAACTAACAAATATTTCTGTTTATCTGCAGATTATCCTAGACGTGGAGTCTACAGAGCTATCTGTCCTCTTCCATTATTTGACAGGCAGTTGGTGCAGGTGCATTATGGGTACAGGAGTTCTTGGGTGCATATTTGTTTTGTAATACAGCAACTGTCATGAACACAGTTGAGACAGTGACTGCCTTTTGTCACTCACAGGATTTTTAATAAACATTACAGTGTGTTTTATGAGTACAAATCCACTGGTAAATATCGGTGTGTGGAGCACCCACACAGGAACACATAAATACAGTACAGAGCACGTGGGCTGGGGCTTAAGGACAAATGTCCCTGAGTATGCTGTGTGTATTCGATGTAGAACGTGAGCGTGGTACCATCCCCTCTGGGCTCCACATGAATCATGTGTGTTACGCAACACATAGATAGAGAGAGCCACGATACACTTGGGATCAGCAGTGCCCTCCCCCTGCTCCTCCGCCAATCTCTCTCTCCCTCCATTCCTTCTGTTGCCGTTTCTCACACACATTCATTAATTTAACGCCATAAAGAAAGTTAATCAATTAAAGCTTTAAAATCATCACAGAGCCTCAAACTACCCCTCACACACATCCACTTCTTCACACATACAGTTTGCCTCCTCTCTGTGGCAAGGACATCTGGCACATTTCACAAGCCGGCTATGTGAGGGGAGTGTGTGTGTGCGCGTGTGTGTGTGTGTGTGTGTGTGTGTGTGTGTGTGTGTGTGTGTGTGTGTGTGTGTGTGTGTGTGTGTGTGTGTGTTTGTGTGGGGGAAGGGGGACTGGAACATTGGACGGCTGAAGTGAAAGAAAAGCTGGCACAAGTGACGGAGTTCAGTGAGTACATGCCGTCAGTATTATATTCCTCTGGAAGAAGGGAAAAAAGACCGAAGCTCTTCAGATCTTAAGACGGATGAGAAGTTCCCCGTGTTTACTGTGTGGACTACATTTCCTACCACTAGACAACAACCAAATCTATTTGGAAACCTATTTCCCCACACTGTAAGATAATAATCTAAGATCAAAACCTCTTTTGAAGGTTGTCATGGGGCAACAAACAAAGCTGTGTATCAGTGCTAAAAGCTCTCAGAGGACAGTAAATGTCATGGCTGATTAAAACCTGATGACAACATGAGACCGCAGACAGCATCGTCTCTCCATACTCGATAGCAGAGTAAAACAGTTTTGACTCATTAGGCCAGTGAATGGATCCACAGTGGGTGGGATTGAGCTCTCAGTTGCCGCTCGTAGGCAGAGCAACCCGACCGACCCAAGGGTAAAAAGGAAGCCAATTTAATCTAACTGACCTGCAAGACGGGGGAAAATAACCTCAATCAATTCACAAGAGAGGGGCGAACAAGGCGGTTTAATCGATGTGCATCATGTGGGAATGGAGACAGAGAAGAAATATGTGTGTGTGTGTGTGTGTGTGTGTGTGTGTGTGTGTGTGTGTGTGTGTGTGTGTGTGTGTGTGTGTGTGTGTGTGACTTACCTGATGCGTGACCATGAGGGAGCAGGGTGAAGAGGAGGAGAAGAGCGGAGGCAGCCAGCCTGTGGGCTCGAGAGGAAGAGGAGGAGGACGGGGCTCTCGTCTGAAACGCTACCATTCCATCGCACATCTTTTCCTCCGGCGACCAGCGAGAGACCTCTACGGCTTAACCTGTGCAGGCCATACAGAGAGGGAAGGGGGAGGGGGCGACGCGGATTACTATCAACATCAGCGAGGATTATGTAACCAAAAGCAACACAGAGAGAGACAGAAGGGAACACAGCGAGAGAGCTGGAACCCTCGCAACGGGAGAGAGAAAGTCACAAAGAATAATAAAAGTATTCTCTGCAGGTCAGCAAGTTGGTTTACTGATAATAACTTTGATTGAATCTACATGCATTTCCTGTGCTTACTTAAACTAAATCCGGCTATTTAAACCACCCCCCCAGGCAGACGGACAGCAATATAGTTCCCCTCGATTCCCACTTTTGTCTTTGCCACAAGATCTAAAGACAGCCCTAACCAAACCAGCCATCACACTTCGCTTTAGATGATGTAACAGATCCATGCTGCTGATGAGGAGCATTACAGGCTAAAAGTGAGAGAGAGAGTCAGCGCAAAACAGAACAGCAACTCATGAAAGGAGTTTGCTCAAGGAGCTGCGTTTCACTGTAGCGTCATTGTTAAATAAGCAAGGTTTCAATATGTTTATGACTTCCTGGTGTTGGAGCCCGTATTAGTTATTCAATACAAGTTTGTATACAATCCAAAACTTTTGTGTGGATTTCTTCAGTCATTAACAGGTTTTTGCACCAAAAAAAAGCAGAGTACTTTACAGCTGAATGACAAACAGATGCACCCCCGTCTGCACAGCTGGGATGCTACCCTGCCATATGCTGCACAGTGTTATTAGCAATAGAGTTTGCTAGGATCTTTTATGTAAAGAAAAGTTCCTCGGGTGCTGCTTCCTGGAACGTGTCCAGCATTCCTTAGCTGCTCATATGGCCAACATACAGTACAAACAGATGAAAGACGTAAAGTGTATTTCACAAGCCTACAATAGAAGCCTAATAAGCTTCTGGTTTGCCTCTTGCCCGCTTTCACTTCATATCGACTACAAAAGCTTTCATTGGGCTGTTCCTATCTAATAAAAGTGCTATCTGCTGTAAAGGTCTGCAAAAATGTACACCCCATCCTTTCTTCATTAATCTCTCTCCATGATACCAGCTTAACGAACTTCCTGAAAGCATTTGTTGGTTGATTTCGGGGAAACTTACACTGCCATTACATAAATGAGATGCAGGTGCACACGGCCTTCGTAATGCTGCTGCAGAGAGATTGGGATGAAGCAGCGGTAGTTGCGTTTTGTGGAAAAAAACTAGCTAGCTGGCAAGCAGAACATCCTCAAGAGAGGGCAGAGGGCCCATTGCAGTTACACAAGGCTGCTGAGCTAATGGCTACGGTAATGGCATGGCTGCACTAAGAGAGCCGAGAATTTGATTGCAGACCTGGCCACTGGCACTGCCACAGCTGAACCGGAACTACAGCGAGGAGGGAAGCAAGAGTAAACACACTTTCACATTCATGCTTTTTTTGTGAATCCCCTTCAAATCCTGCACTGGGTTGCATTTTAAATCAGAAATGTTCCCTACACAAACAGCCGGGCCCCCTACTGCCTGCCACCTTTCCGCTTCCTAGGATTAGGATGTAGAGGCGTACCTGCATGTGGCGCATGCAAGTGGGAGGGAGTGACGTAAGCCGGATTTGGCAGGACAGATCGGGCACTGCATTGAGCCAAAGGGCAGCCAGTCAAAAACACATGCAGGGGACGTGTGCCAGCCATTTGATACATAGACACGGTCTCATTTGTCGATGTTGGGATCAGAGCACTGCTGCAAAGGCATGGGGTTACAGAGAGGACCTACAGCAACTCATGCCAGATGAGTGTCTTAGAAATATTAAGGACAAACAAAAGACTCCCGATTGTCAAAAAAAACATATTGCATGTTTATTTAATGCACTTGTTGGGATGTAAATATTAATAAGGACAGCATCTTCAAGGCTGGGCCGACCTCCCGAGAAGGCTGAGGGCAGAATACTGACAGACCAGTGTGTTTGCAAATTGAAAACTTAAGCAGAATTAGCTTAATTGCTTTCACACAAGAGCGTCTGGGAAAGGACAAAGTCATTAACTCTGTGCCATGGTACAGAATACAGTATTCCAATCAGCTGGAACAAGGTAGCACAGAGAGGGAAAGGAATTTCTCGCAGACCTTCAAATGATTGCACATTCATATGAGTGATAACACGGCAGGCAGTTTGACAGTGAAAGCACAAAAAGAATTCAAGTTTAGATGTCAACTTTCTAACTTGCAGCTGTGTGGGTTTCCTGTCAGACACTGCCAAAGACGTTGAGCTTGACAGATCACATTAAAGAAGGTGCTGCTATTTTAAACTTCAAGAGTTTCCTGGAACAACATCTCCTGTCAAAACCACCTAAACAACACTTCCTGCCAACAGCTGCGTGTGGCCAGGTAACACCTGACATAGCGAAACATCATTTAGATCCCGTAGAGTCATTTGTATATGTACAGGCAAACATTGTGTGATTAAATAGCCATCAGCGTCCTTGCGGCGTCATTCTAAATGGCTGACATTCAAGCCATTATTGCAGTATGACTACTCGAAGATACATAAATGTCACTGGAACAGATGGGTGACGGAATATTATATATATCTTGTCGAAACTAGAGCACCAACACAAAGGCAACTGAGTAGAAGAATATTACAAGGAGAAAGTGAAAAAGTATTCTACATAGACTTAAGAATGACATGAAAAGCATCAGCTAATAGTATGTGGCAAGAAAGGCAAACACAGCTTCGTATCTAGAACACTTCCTTGTTTCACGCAAGAAACAGGGCAGTTGATGTTCTCTTTCTCCATTTTTAAACTGAATATCTTTACATTTTTACTGCTGGTGGAACAAACACAGCCCATTTAAGATGTTACCTGCTCCAAAACAACTAATAATGCAAATAATCAATGTTTCAGGCCTGAATGACACTGCAAAAATAGCAATGGTGTTCATCAGATGTGTGTCGGCAATGCTTTGGCCCATTAAATTAGGAAAGTGGTGTTTTTTAACGTCAAAAATACTTGGTCTGGTTAATCCTCAACTTGCGGGGAAAAGCACTTCAGACACCAGCCAGCCAGCAGGCTGCTACTGCAGTTTTTCAGCTGCCCGAGGCTCCTGGAATGCAAAAGGAGCCAAGGAGAGCAGCAGCGAAGGCATGTGTCCGGGAACAGAGAGCACTCAGTGTGCCAAAGAAAGAGCCGGGAGGAGATTTTCACTCGATAGGCCCCAATGCTAATGCTGCTGGAAGAGCCCGCCTGGGCCTGCGGAGGGAGCCCAGAGACGGGGCTCTGCATGGCAGCACAGAAAGGACCCCTTTGTTATGGAGTATTATGTAGTGTTAAGCCCCACAGCGCCTGAGCATCCCTCTGTACCGCTGCAAGGAACAGGACAGAAACAGACAGAAGGAGAGGAGAAAGACACATCATAAGAGGAGAGACAGGAAGATGAAACAGGAGAAACACTGCCATATGTTACGTTGACATTGGTGAAAAGAGGGGGGAATCTGAGAATGGGAGTGAAGCCCAACACAGTGTTCTTATCTTTACTCGCAATATGTTTTCTCTAAGCTTTCAAAGAGGAAAAGCATCTGGATGCTGGACTGGGAGTAGTTAAAATCTTACTGCAGTCACAGTATGGGTTTTAATTCAAGAAACATTAGAGCTACCCATTGTATAACTGCTGTAGTTTCTCAGTAAAAGCCAGGGTGTGAACAATGCGGAAGAACAAAACAACACTGTCTGAACAAAAGGAGTTATGAGTGATTGTGACACAACAATTTACTAAGTCAGTTCTACAACGTCTCTAAGTTTAAATCAAGCCATAGAAAGTACAACTCATAGTTCCAGAAATACCTAAATAAGCTGCCTTTACATATGTACACAAACAATGTGTACCATTGATCACAATGATTTAAAAGCATGCTAAAATATCAAGAAACAGTGGAAATAGGCACATCACCACACAGCAATAACACTGATCCTCAAATGTGCAATCAAAGAATATGTATTGGCTTTCTCTGGACAAAGCAAAGTGTTTGTCCCTTTTTAAATGTCATCTTTGAGCTATGTTCTGCTAGACAAAGTAGCCCACTGATGGGACAATGTTGTGTGACAGTGGTTTTACTTGTGGGGGAGTACATTTACAGCAACGGTACTTCTTTTTTGTAAGCAGGAATATCCTTTTATGAATTGTAAATCAAAGAGTAGTCATGTGTTTGCTCATATCAAAGTACTTAAATGCATAGGTGAAAGATCAACAGTCAACTCTGGCAAAACATTAGCAAATCTTTAACCCCCCTAACAAATAAACATTGGTTGGCTCTATATCAGTAACAGCACACCATACTATTTGTTTAGAGGTAACATCACACACTTATTCTTCTGCCTTTATCTAAATGTATATTTAATCTACGTCCTCCATTAGGATGATAAACCCCAGCTCACCTTTGGACCCCCTTGCCTTTGTTGCTGCGCTAAGCTTCATATCTGACTCTGCCCAGCTAACAGGAAGCGACTGGAACTCTTACTGGGACATCAGCGGGCGAGTGGGAAATTACACCGTAAGGAATATCTGATGAAGACCGGCCCTTATAAGTCAATAACCCACTGCCTGTAACCGTATGAAACGTGGTGTCCTGCCTTCATGGCAGCTCTAAAGCGGAGTCACACGCTTCGACACGTGCAACTGTACTGCGAGCTATTTAAACAAAGAGTGTGGTAGAGTGCCAGGAATACAGACACACACACACACACACACACACACACACACACACACACACACACACACACACACACACAGAGAGGACAAAAACAACACCACTGAAAAGACATTCAAACAAAGTAGCTCGGAAACAATGGTAAGGTCTTTGTCAGTCTTACGTTAATTCACCGTAAGTAATGTGGGTATTGTGCGACAACGTTGATAAATGTGCTCTGTATTGTTGTTATCATGATATGAAAAGAATATCAATACAGTAACACAACTGTTAGAGCCTGGACTTACTACCTACACTTGTAATGTAATGATATGTGATACCTGCAGTGGTGTAAAGTACCATTCTGAGATACCTACACTTGAGTATTTCCATTTTTTGCTACTTTCTACTTCTACACCACTACAGTTCAGAGGTAAAAAGTGTACTTTCACTCCACTACATTAATTGCATATGTTTAGTTACTTTGGATTAATGATATGATCTACAATCAACACTTAAATAAGACTTTAGTTACACCTGTAGTAAATCAACAAGATAGCCTGTAATAAACAAATGAATGCATCAATATTTATAATCAAAAACATATAACATATATATTATTGTGAAATGGGCTAATCTGCAATATGAGTACTTTTGAGTATATTTTGATGCCAATACTTTCCCATTTCTACAATTTGCATTGCAGCACTTTCACTTGTGACCGATTGTTTCTACACCATTGTACTTCTGCTTTTACTTATGTACAAGATCTGAGAAATTCTTCCACCTCTGGATATCTCAAATCTAAGCGTACATTATAAGTGTCACTAATAAAAAGCTATCTTAAAGGTTAACAGTTAGCTTATTAACGTGTGTCACGGCTAGCTTAATTATCAACACACTTAAGCTAGTTAGTTGACGAACACAACATTGACAACTAGTAATTCTCCTTGACATAAATCAATAAATGTCGCACTATTTTGAATCCGATTTTATTAATACAACCATCACATGCTAACAAAAGGAAAAGGGAAGACAAGAGAACTCGTAGTGGCCTATGTGTGCTTAGCTTGCGTAAAAACAGACAAAACGGGCTCACCAACGGAAAGGTTACCAGCGACGAGCCCTCCTCTCACTGCTTCACTTTCGAGGCATTAAAAGGTTGTACAAAATGGAGACACCAAAAACAAGAATGTGGTGAAACAATACAAAAGAAACGATGAATGTTTTCGTCGTGTAGCTCCGTCAGTGCTGTTCCGTTGTTCCTTGTCCTCGGCTCTTTATTTTAGGTGAGCGGAAACACTCGCTCTACCAGCTGCCTCCTAGCTCTAGCGCGGTCTCCATGGCTACCTCGTTAAAAAGGGCGGATCCTATTCTGACACAGGGCTCCACTTCAAAATAAAAGCACCGAATTTTGCTGGAGAGACAAAAGAAACGCACACAAAGAGAGAAAAATACACTAACATCCTGAACAATAACAACGGCAAATGTCTTATTTAGATTTTAAATGAGAGAGGAATACAAATTAGACACTAAGCTCATCAGAATCAGAATTGCTTTTATTAACCAGTAGGTTTACTCATGTAAGGAATTTGCTTTGGAACATATGGTGCATACAAAGACACAGAAAGAATAATAGTAGCAAAAACGTGTTATAAAAAATAGAACTATGAGGAGAGCTCCTTAAAAAAATATATATATTGTAGGACTATTGTAACAAATAAAGACTAAAATTACACAAAATATAATTATGTGAGGAGCTGAGTATAGTCAAATATAATAACATGCCTTTATCTTCAATGATCACCAATGAAATGAATCACTATGGGTATTTTTATTGTGGAAATGTACAACTGTATTGTGCACACTATTGTGAGTGATGAAAAGGAATGTGTATGCCTATACTATGTATTTTAAATACAAGTATAAGTATGTTTTATGATGGGTTTATTCTACCTCTGTCTGTCTTCTGTAGCTATACAATTTGAAAGGCTCTTAACATCATCATGGTATGTGTATGCATAGAGGCAGTAGTTGTTAAACTCAACAACGGATAAATAAATATACAATACACATATATTTGGTCCTGACGTGCTTTAAAAGTATTTGCATTCTATTATTTGATGCATAGTACTGCAATGTATTTACATAATGTGCTTGCAGATAAAAGATAGAGGTAAACGAGTGGGTGGAAATATTACTTTCAATTACTCAGAAGGGAAAGAAAGTGAGATTTCTCTTCGTACCTAACCGCAGATCACTCTGTACTGTCACCTGCAAAACATAATGCGTCATTACAAGCAAACCTCAAAAGAGGCAGTTGCTTGTTTTTTAGATCATCATCTTAGTGCTGCAACCTGCAAGAGTTCATAAAGTATTTGCAAACATCTCTGTCCTATGGATGCATAAGAAAATATTGAATCAATATTAATTGGGTTATTGGTTTTCTGGCCTGATTAAATATGCATTGCAGCTATGAAATCCACATAATGTTTACTACAGTGAAATGTTGACTGGGAAAATATAAAACAGATTTGGCTTTAATATGAGGACAAATTCATCCATATCATATCAATCCTTTATCTTCTTTGTCATTTAAATTTGGACGTATAAGTATAGGTTCCTTTAAATGAGAATTATTACTTTTTAGCACAATAAGACAATCTTTTTAAAACACTTTAAAGACAAACATTTGTTTAAATGGATTATTGTGTTTTGTGGAGTTTGTCGATACTGTATGTGTTGTATTGTCCTTCATATGGTCGATCATTATTGCTTTATTTGCTATGATGTTATTGCACTGAGCAAATGGTGCAAAGGTCGCTTCTAGTTATATGAATCAACAGCTAAAGGTCTAGGAAGGAAATTCAGATACCATAACATTTCATTTTAGCAAAGCACAAACATGTTTGTCACATGTTTTAAACTGATAAGGTTATTAACTACACTTTCACTTTCACTTTATACAATTCCTGTTAAAGTTGGCTCAAACCCTGGTCTCTATTTACGGTTATATCCACCTCCTGTCTTTGTCTATAAAGGATTCATATCCCTTCATTATCCCAGAGGTTTGGAAACCCTGGCAGTGGCCAAATAATGATTAATTGAATAAATCTCCTGGAAAACACCTTGACATGTCCTTGAGTCATGTAAACAATCTCTGACAAGACCTGAACTGGTACCCTAGAGATAAACAAGAGGCAGCTGAGCCCAGTGTTCTGCTATTCCAGCTCATTAATATGAAAATATATGCAGCAAGGTAGTCCAACATCTAATCAGATAATCTATTCCATTGCAGGAACATGTGGTGTAAATTAGTTTCCTATCATGTCCTGTCCTTGTCGTATTGCAGGCCTGTTCATGGTGATAACACTATATGGCATCCTCCAAATACCATTTACACTAGAAGCAGATCAAAATGCAATGTTGCTTGTACAGGAAGGATGTCTTAACCTTTCATGCTTTCCCAAATATAAATAATACACTGTGCCAATGCTACATCTAGTGTCTGCTTCACCTTCCTACAAACATGTGTATGATCCTGAAGTCGATCATATTTATTTGGCAATTACTAATGACTAATTAAAAATAAGTAATTATTTCATTTTATTTCATGTTTGAATAGTTTAAATCTGTCAATGGTTTCCAAGGAACCACTGTCAAATATATGGACGGTTACATTGCACAAGAGGGATGAACCCCTGATGTTGTTGTCGTACTGCCACAAACTTCTCCTTTTATTTGATTTTTTAATCATATCATTTAAATGAAAAGTCGTTATATAATGATCACTCAAATCAGTGCACTCAATAAACAAACAAAACCCAGAAGCGGCTGACGGAAAAACGTGTTTCCCCCTTCTTTAGCAAAGTGGTTTCTCCCAGTTGCCTCCCACTCGCTTCAATGGTAGACGTTCCATGTCCTCGGTATACATTAACGATTCGTAGTTGAACAGGTATGCAATTCAGACATTTTCAGGGCTGTTGGAGATGCATTTCGATTAATACTTACAGTATGCCCTAAATTAGTCTACTGTGAGCTGTTTTGTACAAAACAAGGCGTTAAATTAAAACATAAACCATTGAGCAAACCTACAAAGTTACACTTACTGCTAACTAACATTAGCTAATGAATATGTTTAAGCTAGCTAACCGGATACCTCCATAATGTAAAGTTAGCTTTATTCTCTCAGTTACTAACTACTTGTCGTCTTTTCTTTTATGCATTTGGAGAAAAGTGAGATGTGTTATTTTGACCTTTCACCCAGTTAAACAAATGAACTCTTCTCTATCAACGGAGGACAGGCTACTGCGTGTTATTTATCCAAACACCCAGGTGCTGCCCATGTGACTCTCCTTCATGGAGTTATACAGTCTTTCTCACAGTAGATATTATGACTTGTCGTAGCAGGAACATGTGTTACTAATAACATGAATGGCTCTGTTGTATTCAGGTGTTCCAGTTAGAGTGAGCAGGCATCCGAAGTACCATGACCCTGAAATCAAAGCAGCTCAATGTAATTCCGCCATCATTAATTAACAGATGGCCCTTTAAATACATCATAGTATAGTAGGAGAAGTGCAATAGTTGGATCAGTGACTCCATCTTGCAGTTTAGTATATTTCCTTATTTCCTTTTGCAACCTGTAGTACCTACAAAAATACATTGTGGGTCCCAAGATTAACACATTTAAAATAAAACGTGTATACCTGGAATGGCTCAGAATATCATTGTGTAACAAATATTAACAAGAGCAAGACTTCTCAGCATCATCAAGAGGTTTATTTTTGTGAAAGCTATGATATTTGTTTAATTCTTTCTTTTCTTTCACAGAAGTGACGACAGCTACGCTGTACCAACAAGACTAAAATAAGGCCTAATGAAAAGGGAGAAAAACACAATCAAGAGAGAGCGTAAATGGCTTACTCGCAGATCCGCCTGAAAATTCTGCCCAGCGTTCGATGTCTCTTTGATAAGCTGGTGCAGGTACAAGTAGAGGGACTCGCTCCTCACAAACAAGTTGAACTGAGGTCCAAACTAGTTGATGACAGAGGGCTGATGTTCAAGGCTTCTGCCCTGTACAAAGCAGATGAAAGCGGCCAGGTGGATGTCTGCCGTGCACCCTCTCTGGGAGGAAGTTACACCGGAGTGGAGCCCATGGGTTTGTTTTGGGCCATGGCACCGGAGACTCCACACAGTAAACCCCTGAAGAAGAATGTGCTCAGTCCAACACGTGTGGAGATCGAGGCACTGAGCGCAGACACCGGTGAGCTCTTAGTTTCTGAAACCAACGAGAGAGGATACATGACAGAGGGGATGAAGAGAATACCTGTAAAAGAGGGAGGAATACGAGGAGTCCTCTTCGTACCACCAGGTCAGTGTTTTTTTAAGAGATTGGAAAGTGTTTTGATTAACTTTTACTCATACGTATTATTTTCTCAGGAAAGGGGCCATTCCCAGGAATAGTGGACTTGTACACATTTGGTGGACGTCTCACTGAGCCCAGAGCCAGCCTGTTGGCAAATAAAGGGTTTGTCGTTCTGGCGCTGGCCTACATGGGCTACGAGGATTTACCCAAAAACCCTAAAAAGTTGGATTTGGAGTACTTTGAAGAGGCTGTGACATATCTGAGGGGACAGCCAGAGGCAAGTGTCTGATATTCAAACAGTTAAGACAATCACAATTAGATAATTAGAATGTCAATATATAATCCATCCATTTCATCTTTCTCTGTTTGCACCTGCTGGGAAAAATAATTCAGACTAATAACATCCAAACTGAAAATGTATTAGAAATATAGGCCCATTTCTAGAATTCTGTGTCAATGCTGCCACCTACTGGCTACTCTCTGAAGGCACAAGTCTATGCCTGTGAGGGAAACGGATGAATATGAAGCATAAAGATGCTTCTCTGATCCTTTTCATTAAATCAGACATGACATATTAAACCGAATATCTTCAAGCTTTGGATTGTTTGACAAGGCAAAGCAAGACAATGTCACCTTGCTCTTCAGGAATTGTTTACATTATTGTGTACTTTCTGACATTTGACGTTTAAAAATGATTAAAACAAAGAAAATAATGGCGAAGTAATATGAATTGAAAATAGTTGTAAGTTGCAACCAATGTTTAGATAATTCGGTTCTGGATACCATTAAGACGCTGTTGTTGTTTTTATTGTTTTTATTAATTAAGTCATTAGTAGGGGAACAGTATTTTAAACTTGGTTATTAATACAAACCCTCTCTGTGCAGGTTAAAGGTCCTGGGATCGGCATCATATCGATCTCTCACAGTGGCGGTTTGGCTCTGTCCATGTCCTCTTTCCTCTCTGGGATCTCAGCCACCGTCTGCATTAATGGCTGCAATGCAAATACGGTGATTCCTCTACACTACAAAGACCTCATTATACCTCCCCTCACCCCTGTTCTGAAGAACATTACATTCACTGACTCTGGGCTTTTATATATACGTGATGGTTTACCTGACCCTTCTTTGGAGAAAAACAGGGCGTCAGTGTTTCCAATCGAATGTGCCAGCTGCCACTTCCTGTTTGCTGTTTCTGAAGACGACCACAACTGGAACAGTGTTTTCTTTGCCAACCAGGCTGCTGCTACGCTCAAAAGTCATGGCAAAGAGTGTTTTCAGGTGGTCACATACCCTAAAGCTGGACACTTTTTGGAAGTCCCTAACATGCCTCATTGTCCCTCTGGGTTTCATGCAGCGGTAGGGAGCGAGGTGGCGTTTGGTGGGGAGCCAAAAGCCCACTCTGAGGCTCAGTACGATCTGTGGGAGCGAGTCCAGAAGTTCTTCAAGAGCCACTTGGACAACAAGAGTACTTGTTAGCTCGCAATGCTGCTTCAAGTGTATCGAGCATGCCACAAGGGCTGACGTTAGTAACTCTTAATACTGCCTTCAGTGTCTAATGAATTACATTTTCAAAGGTGTACTTAGTGATACTTAATGAGTATTCTTATGTTGCCTGTGTGGAGGAATGAACAGGAGTACCAGCACGGAAGGTAAGCAATGTAATGCATTGGCCAGCGGCATCAGATTTAAAACATTTTATTAAACCTAAAATATGGACCTAACAAAAAAATCAGTGTATACTTTATTTAGAACATTTCCCCTGCTTTACATTGCCATCAGACAGCCCTTTGCAACAACACACTTAAGCCACTATATCCATCTATGCTCTCATTAAACCATCAGACCTAGACTTAAAATGACATTTGACCTTGTGTGGCTTTATTGTATTTAAAGGGTTAGTTTGGATTCACCAAAGCCCAAAACACCATAAACAAATTCACCGGAATTGAGCAGTACAAAGCTTTCCTACTGTACTGGTATTCGTGTCTTCTTCTGAAAACTGGGGAGGGTGATCTGCAGTCTACTGTATGTACTGACTATGGAGAAGTACCTTTATACTAACCCACTTCAAAACAGCCAAACCATTCCTTAATTTGTTTCCTAAAGACTTGTATAGCGCTGGAACAAACTCGGCATGCTGTGGTTCCAATTTGCACATCACAAGGTCATGTATTCACATATATGTCGTTTCCACCGCAGATATTTGAACTTGTATTGGAAAATCCCAGGTGAGGCAGATACCAAACGTAACGATGCCTCTGTTCCCTTTAAGTTTTCCATTCAGGCGAGGCAGTAAGTGAGCATGCACAATACCAGGACCCTGACCTGATGCATCTGAAGGTAAAGGAGCGGTCATACTGTTATTAATTATAGCTGTGCTCTTCCTACAGTGCAGTGACAAAATGTCTGCTTGGAAAATGACCTCCAGTATCTTTTTACAGAACACTCAGCACAATTCTAGTTTCATCATCCTAAAATCCTTGTGTCTCTGATTTAAGTGTTTTCTTTCAGTGTTTGATTAGAAAAAGGCAAAGTAGTTTAATGATGTGTATTTTGAGTGGCATCATATTGTGACTTGTGGTTGTGTTATAGTTTTGCATTGAACATTAATATGATTGTGTTATATTTCATCTGCTTACATTAGCCCAGTACTGAAAAGTACAATTTTGAGAGTGATATATTTTTACAAGTTAATCCAAACAGCAGCATATAGAATAGTTGAAATGATCTCTATCTCTTACAAGCTGCAACATATAAGAAAACACTCATGAATCCATCATTGTAATACAGCAATATCAAATATATAAAACTGAATTGGGCCATTATCTATGAAAAGTACAGAAACTGTTCGTGTTTAAAATACAGGACAGCTACTCTTAACAAAGTAATCATAGAGGAAAAGATTTAGATAATGAAGCTAAAGTAAATGTGTAATTCCAAATGATTTAGGATCGCAGTCTTACACTACGTCAGTAAGCAATTGCATCATTTTGTTTCATCATCCTTATTATAACGCATGATCTATCAGTGGCTTTATGAGACGTGAGGAACAGCAGAGGCATTAATTAGTCTCCCAGACAAAGACTCCATGAATATGAATCATAATTTGATTAATATTGGTCTCTAGTGGCAGCTCAGCCGTCCTACATCTATCTTTGATGTCTCTTACAGATAATAAAGTACAATGTAAGGTGGTTATCGTGTACACCATTGCACTTTGTACGCCGCTGCTAAATGTCCATTGCTGTATGCACGCAGCCCATTGGTTGGGTTTCATATATAAATCGCTTCTTGGACTGGTCCCTTTTTATCTTTGCACTGAATTAGGGAAAAAAGCTTTTAAATTTGCAGCCCCTCCTAATAGAAATGTAGCTGAAATTGTCAGATTTGATAACTATGGGGGAGTTCAAGTCCATTTTAAAGGAAAAGGAACAAAATACTCTTGGTGGTTGTGGTTGCTCTTTTAACCCTTAAATGAAGTTGTCAGTTTTTCTGCTTTTAACAGTATCTTTTGTTTCCATACTGACTGGTTTTTACCGTTTCTTTTGTCTTTTGTGTTGTATTCATCTGCCTGTATTGTTTGTTGTAACGCTGTTCGTGCTGCTTTTCTTGGTCTGGTTTCTCTTGGAAAAGAGATTTGAATCTCAATGAGACTTATCTGGTTAAATAAAGGATATATAAACACACCATGATCAAAGATTGTGTGACAAAAGCCTATATTCCTCGTTTAATTTGATCCCACTGTTGCAAATTCATCCCGTTGTTTATGTTGAAAACCTTGGAATTCTACATGAAGGGTCTGTTTCAAAGGGAAGTGGATTTACTTTGATGATGGAAGCTTTTTCTCTTAGGGTTTTGTTAATAATGTAGCCCATTAAATAGTCTGATTCTCTTGGAGACACTGATATCCCTCTCAGCACATCCACCTTTGTTGCAGACATGACATGTTTCTAAATCACATGTTACAGAATGTGACTTAATGAATGTCAGGCATGTCTGCACTGTGCTGATTAATGCTTGAAATACAAGTGCTGTTTATATATATTTTGCATTACAATTAGCATTATTAGCATATGATTATAAGATCATTGATCTTCTGTCCTTTCTCCATAACGGTCCATTCAAGCATCTCCTCGGGGTGTCCCTGGTTGGTTAGAAATAGAATCACACTGTTATAAATAATAACATCAAGTAAAGTAGAAATTCTGTGTTGTTTTATGGAGGTATGTCCTCTCCTATTTTGGTATTTCCAGCAAACCAATGGGGAATGTCACACGTTCCTATGAGAGAACAGTCTGAGCAGGACAACAGCAGGGTTTCTGTTCAGGGTGAGGCCCATGTAATGTCTGGTTACATTAGTCTATGGAAAGTACTGTCTGGGGTTAAAACAACCAATTATAGAGAGCTTCATTATTGTAAACATATCTATTCATTCACATTGTTTAACTGGGTCTCTGGATCAGTTATACTTTCTGTGTTAATAACACTGCTGCATTAATGTGTATGTTGCATTTTGCTGCTGTACATGTTTACAACTGTTAACTTGTTGGGTAGGTCGGCATACAGCAGTGCATCATAATCAATAACAATTCCATGTTTGTGGCATTGCTGTCCTGTGAGAACAAGGCATCTCTAAAAAAAAAAAAAAGGGGAACTTTTCTTGAGTTTCTCTAAAAATGCAGCACTATTTTTGGGTCTGCGACAATTTAAATAAGTTATTTGGTTTAAGAACTAGGAAACTTTTTTAAACACATACAAGAACACTTAATTTTTAAGTTTATCCATAAAAAAAAGGAAGTAAATGTGTAGTATAAGTAACTATGCCTACAGAAAATAGAAGTGAAACGTACAATATGTGTATCTGAAAGATAGCTCAGTAAGTGACCTTAGTTCATTTCCACCACTGTGAATCACCGACCAGTGTGTGATTCGGCCACAGACTGTCATTCATAAGACTCAATGGAGTTTCAAAGAAGAGGAGGGGCTCTTCCTCTCGGTGTTACACCTCACGCTGTGAGATATTCTGTTACACTGCTCCACATCTCTCGGGCTACCGACAGCTGCTGCGAGAATCAGCCTTACAGACGGGCACGATATTTTCTCTGGACGGCCAGAGGAGATGGTGGCGTGTTCTCGGTGCTGCAAGCTTCTTCTTTGGAAAGGATACTTGCAACCCGGTGTGTATTTTAGGTGCACTCGGTGTCAGCATCACTGCGCACGGATTTAAGTGACTGATTTCTGCCATGCATCCGCATTGGAGGATTATGGGTCATGCTGCCCATGCATGATACTTCCCTGCGCTTTGATGCATGATGCAATTGCATCATGCTTTTTCCTGATGTATCAGATACATTTCCTGACAGAAGATCCTGTTATTCCTGGCAGCTGCGCGCATTGCCTACCTGTGTGTCCGCCTCACTGACATCTCTGCTTGCAAGCTTGTAGGTTTTTTTTTTTTTTCGTAAGGCATCGTTATCATCCACACAGACATGCCTCTCCAACGCTGGCTGCTGACCTCCCGCCAGACGTCTTAAACACCGCCAGGATCGCGGGGTGAGCGACATGGACAGTGGGAGCCGGGCTGTGACGGTGGGAGATGGGGCAGCCAATTTCACAGCGGCAGCCCACCTCTGGCTGGAGCCGCTGAACGCCTCCAGCCCGCCGCCGCTGCTGTGGGACAGCGGCAGGGCTGCGGAGGGGACCGGGCAGCGCCTCCTCCGAGAGCAAGCCTACCGGGACTTCACCACCGCCATCCAGGTGTTCATCCTCATAGGATCGCTACTCGGTAAGTCGCTTCAAACACACACATATATATATATACAGTGGGGCAAAAAAGTATTTAGTCAGCCACCAATTGTGCAAGTTCTCCCATTTAAAAAGATGAGAGAGGCCTGTAATTTTTATCATAGGTATACCTCAACTATGAGAGACAGAATGAGAAAAAAAAATCCAGGAAATCACATGGTAGGATTTTTAATGAATGAATTGGTAAATTCCTCGGTAAAATAAGTATTTGGTCACCTACAAACAAGCAAGATTTCTGGCTCTCACAGACCTGTAACTTCTTCTTTAAGAGGCTCCTCTGTCCTCCACTCGTTACCTGTATTAATGGCACCTTTTTGAACTCGTTATCAGTATAAAAGACACCTGTCCACAACCTCAAACAGTCATACTCCAAACTCCACTATGGCCAAGACCAAAGAGCTGTCAAAGGAGACCAGAGACAAAATTGTAGACCTGCACCAGGCTGGGAAAACTGAATCTGCAATAGGTAAGCAGCTTGGTGTGAAGAAATCAACTGTGGGAGCAATTATTAGAAAATGGAAGACATACAAGACCACTGCTAATCTCCCTCGATCTGGGGCTCCACGCAAGATCTCACCCCGTGGGGTCAAAATGATCACAAGAACGGTGAGCAAAAATCCCAGAACCACACGGGGGGACCTAGTGAATGACCTGCAGAGAGCTGGGACCAAAGTAACAGAGGCTACCATCAGTAACACACTACGCCGCCAGGGACTTAAATCCTGCAGTTCCAGACGTGTCCCCTGCTTAAGCCAGTACATGTCCAGGCCCGTCTGAAGTTTGCTAGAGGGCATTTGGATGATCCAGAAGAGGATTGGGAGAATGTCATATGGTCAGATGAAACCAAAATAGAACTTTTTGGTAAAAACTCAACTCGTCGTGTTTGGAGGAGAAAGAATGCAGAGTTGCATCCAAAGAACACCATACCTACTGTGAAGCATGGGGGTGGAAACATCATGCTTTGGGGCTGTTTTTCTGCAAAGGGACCAGGACGACTGATCCGTGTAAAGGAAAGAATGAATGGGGCCATGTATCGTGAGATTTTGAGTGAAAACCTCCTTCCATCAGCAAGGGCACTGAAGATGAAGCGTGGCTGGGTCTTTCAGCATGACATGATCCCAAACACACCGCCAGGGCAACGAAGGAGTGGCTTCGTAAGAAGCATTTCAAGGTCCTGGAGTGGCTTAGCCAGTCTCCAGATCTCAACCCCATAGAAAATCTTTGGAGGGAGTTGAAAGTCCGTGTTGCCCAGCGACAGCCCCAAAACATCACTGCTTTAGAGGAGATCTGCATGGAGGAATGGGCCAAAATACCAGCAACAGTGTGTGAAAACCTTGTGAAGACTTACAGAAAACGTTTGACCTCTGTCATTGCCAACAAAGGGTATATAACAAAGTATTGAGATGAACTTTTGTTATTGACCAAATACTTATTTTCCACAATAATTTGAAATAAATTCATTAAAAATCCTACAATGTGATTTCCTGGATTTTTTTTTCTCATTCTGTCTCTCATAGTTGAGGTATACCTATGATAAAAATTACAGGCCTCTCTCATCTTTTTAAATGGGAGAACTTGCACAATTGGTGGCTGACTAAATACTTTTTTGCCCCACTGTATACTGTGCATACTTGACAGAAGGCCCCCTACACCACCTGCAGACATTACAACCTTAGGTATGTTTTGGAATCACTCCTTTGAAACATTTACTAGGCTACTGCATCCATGAGCCTCAACAGTTTGGTTCTTAAATATAGTTGAATTGATCCACATAGGGACACAATTTATGCAAGATTAATTAGAATAGCTGAAGCCATCTGCAAAAACAAGTCTTCCTAAAATATCTTAAGCCTTAATGAATTGAATATAAGGCAGTAGCATGGTGTCTTTCTTCTGTACCCAACGTAAAATGTGGTCACGGTCGTAATGGGGTATTTAGCAACTCATATTGTACATAGATGATCCTACCATGACCATCATCATAGGGAGACGTCCCTAAAATATTCAAACCTGACTGCACACAGCAGTGAAGGATGCAGGTATTTTGGGGGGAAGACTCAGAGCATGCTGCACTCCACCTGGTCAGACTCATTGTGCACATACCCCACATTTTCATGATGATAAACTCCACTTCCTTCTGTTGAAACGGAAGTCAAGACATGCGACAGTTCCTTGGTCATTGAAAACTGTACTGACAGCAGCCTTGATTCTGCACTGTAGCTGTCCATATGGATGCACAAAGAAGTACAATATGGTTTGCATGTGATCTTGTTTGATGATGTCTGACTATGAGTCTGTTTTGCGTTTATATGTTCATTGGATGCTTATTTATGTATTGGATGTTAAACAGCATTAGGAAAACACCCAAGTTACCCTTAAACTGTGTATTTAAGGCCTTCTTTCCTCAAAGTGAATTCTTAGGTAAGCAACCCAAGGAGCCAGTAGTCTATGGTGGTAAACATGACGTGTTGGTGACCTATTTTACCATGAAATTGGCAAAAATTGGTAGCAATAACTCATCGTACATAATTTAAGCCTCTTTCAAGCTGAGTCTCTGCTGGCTCTGAGACAAATATTCCTGCATGTGCCAGGAGAAGCTCAGGGTGCTGATGATAATGATGGAAGCGAGGATTGAGCTGTGAGAATTGACGGAGCGCAGCAGCACATCAGTGTCACAACCTTTGACATCCATTCCATCTTAATGCCAGCCAAAAAAACATAATCCTCCGGCCGAAAATAAGCACAGCATATGAACGTGTTATTTGTCACAAATGTGGCAGTAACATCCTACCTCCTCGCTGTTCTATACACACTCAGACATGATTGCTAGTGCTGTTTTGGAAAAGTGTGGACTCAGGCAATCACAATCACAGGCTGCACAAACAGTCCACCATGATGAAATGGGAGGAAATTGATATCAAAACTGTCAAATGACTATTGTTCTGACTCTGTGCCACCTCCTGCTGTGCGGTGCAATGTGGCAGGGTCAGGGAAGCCTGACAGGAATGGCTGCCAAAATCTGCCTTTTAGCAGCACAGCTTAAAAACCTCCTTTTTATCTGTTGGCTTGGACACATATAAAACATCTACTTTCCTTTTCAAACAACCTTGTCTCTATGAGCCTAAAATTTAAATGCAGTACATATGAGACACTTGCGTTAAGCCATATGTTCCCACAGCAATGAATGCACCACTGGAGCACAGTATGTTAAAAAGAAACCGACACAACCCTTGAACGTTATAGCAAAAGGATTCTAGAGGGACAGAGAAACAGTGAATCCAGGGCATCATTTAAAAAAGAACCTGCCCAAATTAGGCAAAAAGAAACTGTGTAAATGTCAAAGCACCTGCACCGCGCTGCGAAGCAAACGCCATCTCTGTCCTCCTCTACCATTTGCACATATTTAAAAAAGGTAACATGCAGAAATATAGTTTGCCCCTTTCTTTTCAAATGAGCCTCACTGCTATAAGCCTCAAATTCCCAACGCTCAGTGCTAATAGCATCACAGTTACAGTGTTTATGTTTCAAGTTTTTAGTGGCTTTAAAGTTTTAATACAGAAGCCATTATCATTACACATCATAATGAATCCATTTTGGGAACAGTCCCTATTGAAACACCCAATGCAAGGTTGATTGGAGATCTTTTTCATTCCACCTAATGAATATAATACAACAACAAAAAGAGGAGAAATATACATTTTTTTTATTAGCAGGCAACCTTCAGCCTGGCTACGAATCCATAAATAGCCCAGAGAGTAGAACAATGAATAATAAAAGTGATGAAGCTCCAGAGGAGTGTCTTTGAGGTTTATAAAAGTGTGTTCATGATGCTCTGGCCACTTTTTTATAACACAATAAGGGTTTCATTGTATAATAAAAGCTAGAGTACATCATCAGATGGCACTTACTGTCAAGGATGATGTTGGTTCCATCCTGTAGGCACTTTAATGGTCCTGCTGTGGGTATGATTTAATTTCTCTTCTTTTCCAGGAGAAAATCTGTCCGAGTGACTGACAAATTGCAGAAAAGCTCTTTTAGTACATCATGAAACATGAACACACATCAGTTCATGAGTTTCATACACCACGCTATTAAAACAATTAATAAGAGGTTTACAAAGAGCTGCTTTTTGTTTTAAACAAAGACGGAACACATTTTCACTTATTAAGGTATAAAACTGCATATCTGGCGCCCCTTAAACTCAGACATGGGAGTCATCTGGTCATCCTGAACACTCAGAAAGAAAGCATTGACAAAAAATGCCTTACAAGGTTATAACATTCCTATTTATTAGCAGACAATTGTGGTTTATCCCGTTAAAGCACAGATCAGATTTGAACCGTAAAGCGCATTAATGTGCTGCTGCGTGCACGGCACCATTACAGATCGTAATCACACCTGTGAGGAATTACAGGATGTGAATATCTGGCTCTTTATTCCGCTGCTCCTTACCATTCATAAATGAAACAAAAGCAGTTATAACATCACAGGGTTGCAAAAATGTGTGTTAATTATGTTTCACACTTTGAGTTTCAGCAGCTAATGATAACATGTTTCGACGCCTGGATGAGTCTTGTTCCACTCGTCACAGCAGCTTATTAACAACTCTCCAGAGATGACACACTTTATCTTCATGTCTGTGAAGCAGAAACACCTTTTTAGAGTTATTCTTGCATTTATTAAGTGGAGAAAATCCATCATGTGTAGCGAGTGCCCTCTCTTTACATTGGCTGCTTTGAGTAAGGTTGCCAAGGAGCTGCTCAAGTGTCAGGCGTGTATTTAAGGACAATGACAATGAAGGCTCTGATTATTGTGATGGAAACTTCTGGAGCAATTGAGACGAAACTCAGAGAGACGCGGGGAGAGCTGGAACTTTGATGGCAAACACTGAAGTTTTATTATGAAGTTAACGGCTGGAGAATTGACAAGACATTTGCTGCAGCCACAAGGTGACACAGCGGTTGCCCGACCAATCCTGAAGATCTCCAATACGAGGTTTTAACCAGTTCAGAGTGTATAATCAACATTCCTCATCAGCGAGACCAGACAAATATGGACGCTGAATCTAACTACAGCTGTCGTCCATGGAAAAGAATGTGCGCCAGGGAACCTGCATTCCAGATAAGAAAGGCTTCTAGACATCCCTGAACAATAACTATCTCATGGTAGCTTGTGCTCGGTCATAGACTGGCATCAACATTGCGCCCAAGCTGCCCCTCCTTAAGGGAGATAACAGCCCCCCAAGGCCATAGAACTATGCCTTGGGAATGCAGACAAAGGAAGGAGAAAATCATGAGCTGTCTCAAAGTTTAACTACCTAAGCCAAAAATTCTCTAACAATTATGATGGAGAAAAGTTCCCAGTATTGTCTCCATGATGCTCTAACCAGGACATATTTTAGTGGTTACATGTATGTGAAGCACTTTGTAACCCTGAACTGAAAAACTGCTACTATAATAAACTTTGATTTCCATCGATGTCCTCAAAAGGCTCTTCAAAGGATATATAATGTTTGTCTACACTTGCTTGTAGAATTGTCCAAAATGGCACAATATATACAACCCATCATGCCATGACGTAATGTCAAAGAAGTAAAAAGTAACTTGTTAATTTGTAATGTTTAAGAATCGCCCTCTTTGGTCCTGTTTGTTTTTTTGTGTTAAATGTTTTAGCATGTTGTTCTAAAATCAAATGTTGGATCCCACCTTCAGTAAATCCCTTGCTTTGCAACCGCTGTCAGGGTGTGATATCACAACTCTCACTCAGCTCCTCCCAAGAGCCCTTTGCATTTTTACTACCGTTATTTGTAAACCTTGAAAATGATCACTTACGTTCATTATCCAGGGAAATATCTTAACAGCTGGTGAATGCGTGGAATGAAATATAGTACATGTTCCTCTGCAAGAAACAGTTTAGCTCTAGTGACTCCCTTACATTAGATCTAGTGCCATATTTGTGTCTAATTGTTATTTGGTTCAAGTACCAAATACCTGCACAACTAAAGACATTACCATCTACTGTAGTCTTTGTGTTGTTCTTGTTATTATACTCCAATTCTTTTTGCCATAGCCACGATTTTCCATAACTTGGACCTTTACTTGATCAAAATTGCGGAAAGCAAGATTTCTTTTTCATCATTTAACTTAATCTGGGTCTTGCAGAATTGTCTCATGTCGAGTGTCCTATCTGGCAATAGGTCAGAACTGATTGTTTTTATACTGACCATGGAAGTTATGACTCTTGCTTATATGTCATTATCCCATGTGATTCAGCTTCATGGATTCACTGAGCATTATTTACAGCTTCATTAGGGTTTCCCTGAAATACTACCGCTGTGTGCTGCTATGAAACCAGCAGTAAGGCACACAATGTTCCCTCAAAAACAGCTCCATCGAAAACTTCTCCGGCTACAATTCGGCTTCCAAAAACACTCGTAATTCTTTTTATATATAACCTTGATTTGATAGCTTTAATATCTTTGTAAGCTGTAAACAGATTTTTGTTTCTGGCACTTGATGATGAGTGCTTGTTTTTCAGACTCTGCTCTGAACATTTGCAGACAGGAGAACAAATAACCGGCAGGAAGAAATTACACGTTTTTTTCCCTCACCAGGGAACATCTTGCTCTGTCTCTCACAATGAGAGCACAGCTCACACTCTGCGGGTAATTACATTTGGAGAGGCTGGTGTCACACGTGTCCCCGTATGCCCTGACATCAGCCAGCGCGCCGCGGGGGGTAGGGTTTAACATTCACTTTTTCAAAACCTAATTAACAATCATTGCTGTCCCGTTGCTCCAAATTATAGAAATGTCAGTTTCCACGCTTGAACCTTATCAAGTGCTGCCACTCTCAGTTTAGATTTAATAGATTTGTTCACCCTGCAAAGAGCTCTACATCTGTTTTAGAATCCGTCTTTGATCGTACTTCTTCTTTGACAGAATTATCCTTATCCTTGGAAACCCTGTCAGATGGGATTTTGTGAAGCGGACTCAACAGCTTCTCCAGACTTACCTGAAAGATCTCTGTGCCATCACACCTTTGTCAGTTGCAGGAGTCCTCGCTTTTTCCCACCAAATAAAGACTCTAATATCATTTTAAAACAGCAAAACTGGCTGCGACTGGTATGCGTGGATCCAAAATATGCTGCAACAAGTAGAGAAAAATCAGTGTTTGCACCTAGAAATGAAAATGTTGTGTGTATTGTATTTGATAAACCCAGCTGACATGTATTATCGTTGTCTTATCTCGCCATGTGGCACAATTTGAATTAGACGTCACTTCAAGGTATCAGTTTTGGCCTTAAAAATGAACCAGGAAAACTCAACGATGGTGTAAAATGAGGGGTGTAACCACTCAGATATCTATATGATATGTATTACTCTCAGTTCATGCAATGCTCCTTTATTTTTCCATACAGTCTCTGATCCAACAAACAATGATCCATCTATATGTGCTAATGCACTTAGATCGGCAGTCGCCCTTCTTTCATACCGATGGGCAACATGGAGTATCCAGGCAACCCATATTTAGTCTTTCTTGATTGTGAGAGGAAAATGAAATGACCGGAGAACAACCATTGCAAGGGGAAACATAATGATCCGGGCAATTAGTCTTTATAAGTTCACGGTAATGCTCAGAGAGGTTTCCATGAACTGTTTCTCCTTTAGTTACATTCAGATGGACAGGTAGGACCAAGAGATATTTCTGTCCGTTTCCATATTTTGTTACAAGTGAAACACAAGTTAAAACTAAATCATTTTTTTAGAATATGACTTTAAAAGGTTCATGTTAGCGGTCAAGCTAGCACTCCCTTAATGTCGGAAAGCTCAAAATAAACCAAAGTCTTTTCAGCTCTTCCAAGAAAATGTTTTTATTCACGGGCCAGTGTACTTACAATAATTTGTCCAATTGTTCAAAGGCGTTTTTGGAAAGCCTTTAAGTGCTTAAAACCCCCAAGAAACTAGACAAGCAATATGTGCAGAAATGAGTCTTTTCTACACAGGTTTGGAAACGACAGTAAGCTGTGTGTTTGATGTTTTTCTAAACCCCTGCACCTTGTCCCCACAGGAAACGCCACAGTGTTGTGGTGCACCTGCTGCACAAACGTCTTCAAATCTGTGACCAACCGATTCATCAAGAACCTGGCGTGCTCGGGGATCTGCGCCGGCCTGGCGTGCGTCCCCTTCGACGTGGCGCTGGGAGCCAGCCCGCGCTGCTGCTGGTGGCTCCACACTCTGCTGCTCTGCAAGGCCATCAAGTTCCTACACAAGCTCTTCTGCTCCGTCACGGTGCTCAGCTTCAGTGCCATCGCACTCGACAGGTCAGCACAGGAAAACAAAACACACGTCATAGAGATAAAACTGTGACTAGCAATTCAAATTAAAACCCACCTCGAACTAATATAAAACCCTGTCCCTGAGCAGGATAAAAGAGATGTTTTATGTTCACTTCAACCTGCATCCTGAACATCTGACGTATGAGAAATGTGTTTCAAAAAGCAGAAGCGTACCTCCCACTCACTTTTTCTGGAAGTGCCACTTGATAGAAGTGGATGATTCAAAACCTCTGATCAGTTTATCAGTAAATCCCTCGGCATTATAATTCTCTTCCTGGAAGTGCAAATCAACACTACACAGGTAGAGACACATCAGACTGTTTTATTCATTTTTATTCTCTGTGTACTCTGATTTCCAGGTCCATACCATCATTGATAATACAAATCAATATTCTCCTCCCGCCTTCTGTAATTTACAATCATATCACACAACAACGTATCACAGATTCTGTAGACGATACAGAGTAAGGAATCACTGACCTTTAAACAAGCTACAAAATAAATAATTAACAAGAGCTAAATGAAACAATAACCTTGACCTTTGACCTCAATGATACTCAAACCCCTTTACCACATGGGCATAGAGAAATAAAATAATAAGAGGACACAAAAATCCACTTTCGACAAATACTTTTTCCGTCTACACCCTGTGTCCTTGGTTGTGGCGATGGATGGAGCATGTCAACGCCCCGCTGTGCAGACACGTCCCCGGCCTCCCTGCAGTGATAAAAGCCGCAGCTAAAAGAGGCAATTTTCACTAGAAAAAACGCCATTAAATCCCTCTTAGTGCTAGCTACTTTTATTGGAAAAGAACTAGCAACGCTGATGGCCTCATTCATCTTCGGTGGAGCAGTTTGAACTAAGAGTGGAGGAGGTTAATTCAGTTATTCATGTTTTATAAAGGGGACCAGACGTACAAACCAAACCTAAATCCCCTTAGTCAGGGTAATAACCATATGAAATCCCTGCTTACTCATAACCCCATCATGTATTAAATCCCTGCAGTTTCCTCAAACAATATCAGACCATTTTGTCCGTGAAAAAAATCTATATTGGATGACTGTAGTGGTTATCATTTGAACACTGTGCAGGACTTCATTATCAAATTAAAAGCATCAGATATAAAGTGTGGTCTGATGGTGATTGCAGTCACACGGTGTATTGTCGCAGCCTCGCCTCAGCCTCGGTTTCACCGCTCTAAAGATGATTTTGCCTCCATAGGAACAAAATACAGCCAGAACGCTTTCAAACGAACCGATGAATAATTTAATCTCAAGGAGGGCAATCGAGGCTGTGTCTGTACAGACGGGCTGAGACTGCACCAACTCATGAACACACACACACACACACACACACACACACACACACACACACACACACACACACACACACACACACACACACACACACTCTAGTATGTGATCCAGGGAAATAGTCCTTCACACAGTTAGTGTTTTTTTTATTATTGTTTTGGGAATAAAACAGGATGACAGTTTGTTTTACATTATACTTGTGCAGTTACATGATTTCAACATAAATTAGTACACCCCGGATAACTGGAGAGAAAATCCTTTAATCTCATTCCAGTTAAATGATGTTAAGTATGCATACTTTTTCTTTTTACCCCTATTTTATAAGCAGCTTATACGGTGTTATGCTGCAGTCATTTCTTAGTTATAGGATTATTCAGAAGTCCAATTTAGTCAACTAAGACAATATTGATGAAGATACCTTTTGTTATTTTTTTTCCGTTGATAAGTTGTGTGGTTAGAGGCACTTTCATATTAACAGTTTCATAATAATTCAATGGTTTATTTTCCTCTACAAATATATTTTCATATCCTGAGAGTTTCCCATCCAGGTATTTTGAAGAAACATTTTCCTTCTTAAAAGTTAAATTAAGAGAAAGAGGACATTAATCAGCCCCTGCAATATACTGTAGTAACTGGAGGCCAGAGGATGAAAGATACATTTGGGCTCTACTGATTTGATTTTGTATTACAGCTTAGATAATAGGTGCGTTATATTTGAACCTTTCTGCAGAACCATTCAAAGCCTTTCTCTCAGTCACAAGTCTTCATTAACTACACACACACTGAAAAGAGTGAACATGTATTTTAACAAAAGGATCCTTCAGCTTCTGTTATGGAGTATTTAAGATGCATTCATGATCATGTAAATTCAGATTGGCGCTCTTTTAATTACACCATCTTATATCACCCTCTTTCTAATTTCGTAAAGGTTTTTCTCTGACTCGAGAATTGTGGCCAATTTCTGCTAATCTCCATGAACCAATTTTCTAATAATTGCATAATACTAGTGGCTGGAAACCAGCATTTATTTTCATTTTCTTTTAACAATTTTCTCCTAATTTTGGTAAAAAATGTGTGATACATTAATGGAAACCTGACTTTTGAGACAGTGAGTAAGCATTTACAATACAAAACAGCTGAATTAATTTAAACCTGTGCTTTTCCTACTGTGAAATGTCAAAAAGCCTTCAGTGAAAAAAGGCCTACCGCTGAAATGAAATGAAATGATTTGTCTTTCTGCTGCAGATATTACTCTGTGCTGTACCCGTTGGAGAGGAAGATCTCCGATGCGAGATCCCGAGAACTTGTCATCTACATCTGGGTCCACGCCATGGTGGCGAGCCTCCCCGTGTTCGCTGTGACCAACGTGACGGATGTGTACGTGACCTCGTCCTGCTCCGACGACCACGCCCGCTCGCTGGGCCACATGGTGTACGTGTTGATCTACAACGTCACCACGGTGATCCTGCCTCTCGCGCTGGTCTTCCTCTTCATGCTGCTGATCCGCAGAGCGCTCAGCACCAGCCAGAAGAAGAAGGTGATCATCGCGGCGCTGCGGACTCCTCAGAACAGCATCTCCATCCCGTACGTATCGCAGAGAGAAGCCGAGCTGCACGCCACGCTGCTGGCCGTGGTGCTGGCGTTCTCCGCCTGCAGCGCCCCCTACGGAGCTCTGGTGGTTTATCGCAGCATCTTGGCGGACACTAAAGAGCTCCCGGCCTCCTTGTACCTAACGGCGCTGTGGCTCCCCAAGGTGTCCCTGTTCACAAACCCCCTTCTGTTTCTGACGGTGAACCGCTCGGTGCGCCACAGCTGGCTGGACCTGCTTGCCCGGATTCACAGGCGTTACAGCCGCCGTAACGTGGTCAGCACCGGGGGGCTGGACTCTTTGGGAGCTGAGGGGGTGATCGGGGAGCCAGTGGGGCTGGAGACCGCCGGCCGCTCGGGGAGCCAGCTCCTGGAGATGTTCAACATCGGCCAGCAGCAGATCTATAGGCCCTCTGAGGAGGAGGAGGACGTCGAGAACGAGGTCCCTCCTCAAATATCAGGAGGTTGCTCTGGGCCTAAAGACGACCACAAGGGCAGGACGAGACTGGGGAGCTTTAGAGGGGAGGTGATCACCACAAAAGACACTCTGCAGGGGTCAGGGGGGGGCCTGATCATCACTAAGGAAGGCCCTCCTTTAGTCACAGCACCGAGGGCCTCTCCGGTCCACACATGTGCTTACGCCTCTTCCTCTCAGGTGGCCCCAGCGACACCTACAGAGGCTGAGGACTCCCCACAGTTTGGGTTCGGACCCTTTGAGCTGCCCCCCCAGTGGTTACCGGAGACGAGGAACAGCAAGAAGAGGCTGCTGCCTCCTCTGGGGAACACGCCCGAGGAGCTGATCCAGACCAAACTGCCCCGGCCGCGGCCCGAGAGGAGGATCAGCAGGAACAACAAGGTGAGCACCATCCCCACGGTGGACCTGTGAACTGCCCCCTCTGACCCGCAGCACTGGACACCACACATTACAGTGTGGGGCGAATCATGCTGCTCGGTGAGACGCTTGGTTTCTTTTTGTCTTTTGAAACCTTCTTTTGAATTTTCTCAGACAGTTTGTAGAGGTTTTTCTGCTCGACTACTGCAGTTTTCTTATTGGACGAGAATCAATTTGATATCAAATATTTACACGCTGGGAGAAATGTGTCCAACTTCCCATGCAACTCCGACAGATCCAATTACTTGATTAAGGATTTCTACCACGGCTGCATGATTACTGGGAAGGCAGACCTCTGTTTTTGAATCCGTTTTGATTAGAGCTGGCTCCAGTAGAACAGACCCACTGTACAAATCCAATTCTCCCGAAAGATGCACTGATACAGAATCATATATTTCCATAGCAAATAATGAAGCGATTATATCAAACCTGCTATCGAAACATTTATTAAAATGGTTATGCTGTGATTGCACTCTGTAAATGAACATGTCTCAGTGTCAGTCCTTTCTCTTAACCCTTTGTGGGAATGTGTTTTGTATCTATGTTTTACTTTTGGGATTAACTCGTCCCCTGCTGGCCTTTTTTTCTCAAGTCTCTTTTGAGAAAATATTAACATATCTTCTAATGTGGTAGATGTTGTTGTCATTTGTACTTTAAATGTAAGTGGATTTGATAAAGATAAAAAATGCAGATGTAATGTATGCAAATACCTGTTATAAAAATGTGAAATTTTCAGGGTTTATTTGTGTTTTTAGATTTGTTTTCTGGAACACAAAGTGCATTACATAGACAGGAATAAAGGAGGAAGGTTACCTGTGTGTTTGAAAACAACAACACACACAAAAGGAAATCCAGTTTTAGTCCACGTAGATCAATTTTATGGATTTCTCCCAGGTGTTGCCTGAAAATCAATTCCTCAATCGAATGACTGTGAAAAGAATAAAGCAAAAAAGAAAAAGAGCCGAAATACAAGCGCACCTTTTTATATCATCAGGAGTTGTGAAATGGTTTTCAATTTTTCAATTTTTCAATTTCTCCGACTCTCACGCTGTTGGCTGTGTCTCCTTTTGTGATGCATAATTCAATAGAAGCAGCCTCAACCCGGAGCTTTGGCCGAGGCAAACAGAGCCGGGCTGCACTTCAAATATTTGTCAAGCCGTAACTCCCCCCCGGGGCTACCCACAATTCTCTGCTGTGTCCACAAAAAAACCTGGATCCATATGCTGCGTCCTACCTGTGCTGTTATCAGGTGGAATTGTGCACTCACACTCGGCTGGAAAAAGTATGCATCGCTAAGGCAGGAAGTACAGGAGTATAGTGTTTATTCTTCTACGTCTGCTGCTCTGTTATTGACTTTTTAGGGACTGTTATTGCAGAATACAGTAGCTGCTATGCTGGAGACACAAGATGAGCCTTAAATGCTGCACGTATTTCAAAGCGTCACCAGGAAGATCATTGATTTCTTTGGTGTGTTTAAGAATACTCTGGCCTTGATTCATTTTTTACACCTGATTTGATTCAAGTCTTACTCAAACAACCTTGTACTGAGAACGACAGAGTCACTTTAAAAATGATTGGACTGTCATTTGCACAATGGGCTTGACATTTCAAATGAACTTAAAACCAATTCTCTCCATCCGGTTCTTATTACGACAGATTGGAGCTTACATGGACACAATGTACCATATAATATTACTGATCTTGTAGTTATAGTCACACAGGAAGAACAATTTATGTATGTATCATATAAAAAACCTAGAGTACAGAGAAAATAAATATTTACTTTCATCCTTTTACAGACAAATTCAACGTGGTGTTTCCTGGATAGCAGGCTATCGATGGAAATAGGTATTTAGTGAGGTATTTTTTAGAGTGTCAGAGAAACAAACACTTTATTCCATATTATTTTCTGTTATTCTCATCATTACAAGCTTGAATCGTTATCTTCTTCAACATCTGGTTCCAGGGTGCGATAAAATCCACTTTGACTCTGATCTTTTATCCAAAAACTTGTACGAGAAGTCATCGAAGGGCCGAGAAGAAATGGAAATGTAAACGTCTGCAATTCAATGACAGCTGATGAAGCCCAGGCGACATGACTAAAAGCTCCAGAACAGCCACTAAACGGACCTTCTGGTTCCTAAAAGTAAGTATTTTTCTCATATTATGTGCTTATTCTCTACATTTACGTCCACATACAATGCACCTGAATGACTCCTGTACATAGAGGATAAAAAACTAACCGTCTTCTTAGTTTTTTCTCCAGTGACCTCAGAAAAGGCAATGTTTTTCATTGTGTGTTTTTGACTGAAGGGGGTATTGAACGTCTAGACGCATTAATAAGAGATCAGAGCCTTACTGACTAAGCAAAATCTGTAATGCATTCTCTCAGCAGCACAACCCCGGGGTTTGGACATCCAGAATCATGTTAACAACAACACTCAGGTTCATATCAGGCCCTCAGAGTTGCTCCAAAACATATTTTATGAATTATAAACGGTCCCTTATTACCAGAAATGGCAGAGCAAATCACGGTTTCTTCATTTTAAATTAAAACAAGTTTAGCAGCTGCAATCCAGACTGTAGAAGTGTAATCTTCTTTGCAGTCTGTTTAAGAAGGAGCACATGAGGAGCTTTTCGTGTAACAGAAGCAGGAGAACAAAGTCTCCGTTTGTTGTCAGCTTTGGTTTATTGTAATCTAAGCAGGAATTGTGGTCAGTGGTATTGCCATTGTTGATATTTCCCCTCCCAGATCTGAGGTCCACGGAACGTCTGCTGTGGAAAATAGTCTTTTATAACTGGTTGCTGAAAACCGGACGCAAAGTAGGTAAGAGATGAAGCTACAAAGAGACATTTTATTACTAATTAAATACCAACATGATGCACAAAAATGGGCCTTTATAATAGGATTGTTATTTTTAAATTCCATTCATGAAATCATTCTTTTCACTGAGCTTCTAAATTAAAGAGTCATTGCTTACATTTTCAGTTTCCCCATGCTTTCAGAATAACTTGTGGATATGCAGCACAGTGGCTTTGTTCCTAATTGGGTTTTTAATGTTAAAGCTTTATGCAAATCCATCCCGTCTGCATTAAACTGAAATAACTTCAATTAAAGCTGATGCTATTTATGCTCTCTGCCACTTAAGGTCCAGTTTAATGTTGATTGTTTTCCTAATGTTTAGTCGGATGACAGTAGCAAATTCAAGCCAACATAATGAAGTCAGTTATTCCCACTCAGAAACACAGTTTGATCTGTACACGAAACAAAATGCTGCTCCTTTAAAATAACAAAAAGGAAGGGAAGCAAATCCTCGCAATTTTGATGCTGGTATCTTTATGCAGGACTTAAGGATGAATTAAAATTCAATTATTTTTCTTTCAATCGACTAAGCGTTTCAGTTTTGGTACATGCTTTACTATTTTTGGTCCAACATATTCTAGCTGATAGGCTAAAGGGGCGTGACATCTCTAAGTGGTTGACCAATCACAACAGAGCTGGCCAGCTGACCAATCAGAGCAGATTGGAATCTGGTTTCCGACAGAGGGTGAACAGAGGAGCTGCGACACAGGCAGTATGAGAAAAATAAAGAGCTTTTTGAACATTAAAGCATGGAGACATGTCCCAGTAGAGACACACAATACAAATATGAACCTGAAAATGAGCACATAATTAAATATATAAAAGCTCCACTTACTAGATAGGTCTAAATAGATGCAGCAGTAAAGAGGTTTTAACTGCTTGATATATATGTTTGTACTTTTTAATAACAATAGGCGTAATAACCGGGAGCAAAGACTGATTTGACTTGGCGTGGTTGCCAGGCAACAGGTAGACCCAGATTGTTATGTGAACTTTCAGAGGTAATATAATGTTTTCTCTAGCACTTATTTAAATATCTTCTCTCTCCACAGCGTTTCCCTCCCTGAAAAGGGAGCCCTAAAAAATCGATAAATGTTTTAATGCCCAAATACATATATATATATATATATATATATATGTATATATATATATATAATCGGGAATATCACGTTCCTTTTTTCTTTAACCTTCATTAATTTGTAAAGGGGGTTTAGGATGAGCAGTCCAAAAATGCTTCAAATAATAAATATAATATATTAGATGAAAACCATTTTTGAGCAATGAAATATCTCCTCTTGCTTCATTTTTATTGTACGGTTACTTTTCCTGCTTTGTGAAACACTATTATAAGTTGGACCTCTTTAAACACCGTTGTCAAACTCCTTTCTCCAAAAACAGACCCTTTTAGCTTTGTATATGAAGCTGAAGGTGCAAGACATCTGTCTGAATGGATTTTGTCGTGGCCCTGATGAATAAGCCCAGCCCTGACAGGTGGAAGGAAGCTGTTTGAGAGCCGGAGGGCACAGAGACACAACTTTTCTCCTGACCTCAACCCAGATCTTCTGCCAGCTTGGAGATGAAAGCGTAGTGAGTCACCGTTGTCCTGCAGACTTTTTATAAATCTGAGACAGAGTGAGTCAAACAATTACCTGACACTCATCAGCAGCAGTACGTCACGTCGCTCTATTATTATGAAGCAGAACTACTTATAACGATGACTGCATTTTCATATGACGGAGGAAAATAAACCAGTGTATGCAATGAATTTAAATCAGAAGGGAAGACTGACTTCAACGATAACATTTTGTCGACCAGATATATTTAAGAGTTGATCTGGTGTGTGTGTGTGTGTGTGTGTGTGTGTGTGTGTGTGTGTGTGTGTGTGTGTGTGTGTGTGTGTGTGTGTGTGTGTGTGTGTGTGTGTGTGTGTGTGTGTGTGTGTGTGTGTGTGTGTGTGTGTGTGTGTGTGTGTGTGTGTGTGTGTGTGTGTGTGTGTGTGTGTGTGTGTGTGTGTGTGTAACAGGTGTGATCTCTGTTAGTGTCAGGTCGTTTTAACTGTGTCACTCGACCACACCTGTGAGAGCTTCACATTCACGCAGCAACATTTCTCCAGCACTGTTTTCAGGTTGTGGATACAAATTGTTCAAAGAAGAGAAAAAGATACATTTTCTTTTCAGATCGACATTAAAGTATACGTGGACGTGGCGTCAGAGCTCAGCTTGCACATTTCCCTCACCCCATTTATTTTGTGTATTTCCGTGGAGACAAACGCCTGTCACGATGATGACTGTACATGCAGTGGGCTATTAAGATAGAACGGGACAAAGGGTTCACAATTATACAATAATATAAAGAGGAAATACAAAAGAAATACATAAAGAGCTTTTCATAACATGAGTTACCGCGTCCATTCAAATGAAAAACATATGAGTAATGATCATTTGTCATTTTCTCATTCTGTGATTGTATAATTGTGAACCCTGCCTACATACATCCCATTGTCTTCTCCCTGTCTTTCCAGCCTGTGCTGAATGAGCTCCTCATTAGGGGAGGTTGTTGAAGACAAGCTGCACTGTGATGGGAAACATTACACTTTTAGTAAATTGTGCTCCAATTGACTTTAGATCAAGTCTCTCTGACAAAGAATTGCAGAGGTGACTGCGAGCAAACGACTGCAAAACCCCCACATCAAAATCCGTTAAATAGACCAATTAAGCTAAATTACTTTATTTAAAAGAGGCAACACAATTGGTGTTTTTAGTTATTAAGAAATAGAAGATTTGGACCATTTATGATGTAACTACAAAGTTAGCAGTAACTATTTTGAAACAGCATGGTGACATTGACACTGAGCCTCCCAACATCTACAATTAGTAGGTGTGTGTGTGTGTGTGTGTGTGTGTGTGTGTGTGTGTGTGTGTGGTCAATGTGAGATATTGAAAATATTCCAAGCTCAGTATAATGGTATTATATATATATTTTCCATTGAACACAGTCTTCATCACTGTCTGTCAAGGTTATAATATGTTATGCTATTAGTGGATGTGCAGGCAGGAGCTTCTTTGTAAACCTCTTCCTTGCTGGAACATTAATGTGCTTAAGAACAACTCTGAGGCTTTCTCTGTCATAAGTACCTTTTAATACTGGACACATCCACAGGGTTTCATTTTTACATACATAATTTGCTTCTTTGTTTCGCTCTCAACTTCAGTATCAGGTTAAAAAAAACACAAAATAATGCATTAGCCTAAACCCACACACACAAACACATTGTCCCCTTTATTGTCTGTGAAGCAACAACGCCCTCAACTGTGGGTAAAGTGCTGCATGAGGAGCACATGAGAGACGGGGAGAAAGAGAAAGACAGACAGTGAAGAGGAACAATTACATGAGCTGCTGAATGGCAACCAGCAGATATCCCCATGGCAACCTCCCCAACGCACCCCTGAATTCTCAGGTTGGTGAAAGCAGGAAAAGAAAGCACAACTGTTATATAATCTGTATTATCAGGACTGTAAGAATTGCATGGGAAGAAAATGTGCTTTTTCCTGGAATCTTTTCTCCTCCTGTCTCTGGAAATGATTTTATTTAAAGGGACACTATTGTGCATTTTGGGGGTTTCCCTTTCCTGTAGTGTGTTGTAGGTTTAAGTGCATGTAAATGGTCTGCAAAGGCAAAAAAATCCCCCCCGCCTGAAACATCTGGTTGGACTTCTTTGTCTACTTCGGAAACATTATGACATCATTATTTAACCCTTTAACTTTGGATAGAGCTTGGACACATTGTACGTGAAAGGCTGAGGGGCGGGACATCTCTAAGCGGTTGACCAATCACAACAGAGCCAGCCAGCTAACCAATCAGAGCAGACTGGGCTCTGGTTTCAGACAGAAGGTGAAAAGAGGTGCTGCAGCACAGGCAGTATGAGAACAATAAAGAGCTTTCTGAACATTAAAGCATGGAGAGATGACACACATAATGGGAATACTGATCCCTATTATCTTGTCGTTCAGGAGCTCACAGTTAAAGGAGGTACAGATTGCCGCACCTAACCTGAGCTTTTCCTCGCCTGTCAGTGGCGTGTAGACGACAGACCATCATCCCTGTGGGGGTCCGGTATTGGCCCGAAGCTCTGTCTCTCCTGCTCTCCAGGACTCAGCAGGGTTTCTCCGTTGGATGGAGCACAGAGCATCAGATCTACAGGAGGTCTGGAGCTCTCACTGCCCGACAACTTACTGTGACAGGTCATTAATTCATACATTACAACAAGTGTCAGCGGACTAATGTCAGGTGATGCTGACCTTTGATCTAAATGTGTGCTATCTGCACTGCAGTTCCTGAAGAGCATTTGCTGATCAGCAGCAGTCTTTATCTCAAATTCATTCAACAAAAAAATGTACATAAATGAGGTTAACTCAACATACGTATCCGTGTGAAGTTTTTCTTAAAGCTGCTGTTCAATAAAAATAGATAAGGGGTACACAACAAATTATAAATGACTTAGATTTATCGTGTAAAAAAAGGATTCTCAACTCAGATTTTTTGGACACTTTAGCTAATGTTTTCTGATAAACATCATTTTACATTTTCTGTCTCGTAGGACCAGCAGACAGTCAAAGTTAGCGACCAGCAGTTAAACAGATATAGCATTTACCTTAACAGCCAGATGTTACCGTCAGGATTTAATGGAAACCAAAACAGAGCTGAAAGGAGACTAAATATTGATTGGGATTTGTTTACCAAGGGGCCAAAACACAACAACATCCAAAGACCTCCCAATGCTGGATGTTTGAATAGCAAAACTGTTTGCTAAGATACAAAATATGTCGATGTTGTGTTCACAGCTTGTTTCTACTGCTCCCAAGTGGCCAAATGTCACTCTCTGTGTGATTAACTTCACTACCACACAGGCTGCAGCAGGTTTACATTATCCCCTCCAAAATACCAGTGTTTCTCAGCTCCCACACGCAAACAACACTGTCAACATTTAAAAAGCAACATGCATCCACATTAAGGTTATCAAGATATTTTTATACAGATATATGTTAACACAATCCCTGGGTTTGCCTTTGTTTACACTCAGGTGATTAGCTATTATATTAGAAGGGTCACATCTGGAAACAACAGCCCTATTTCCCAAAATGAGTTAATTTAAAGGCTTGGATAAAGTCTTACTGTCAAGCCATAGGATGGAGATAAAAAACCCTTCTGAAGCCCCTTCATTTTGAGAGTAACTCTTGTGATGATACAGTTTCTCTCTATACATCATAAGTACCCAAAGAAGGCTAATTATCCATGCCACATGCTTAATTCAGACCGCTAATGCATGCCCTCATTTAGAGTTCATAACAAGCCTGTGAACTGATTTTCAATTACATCACTTGCATTTCACAGTTCACGTATTTGAATGTGATTTAAAAGGCTTGACATTTCTCTTTTTCAGCGTGCACCAAGCCAGACGGCTGACATTTTGTCCCCAGCAGGACTATAATTGTTATTCTGCTCCTCAGTCATTTAACACGCAGCTCTTATCTAGTGTGACATTTCAATTTCTGGATGTGTCTACTTGAGGAGACAACATTAGGAGACATGTTTGAGTGTTGTAATTTATACATTTAATTTACCTGACCTTTGAATGGCTCTTACAAAGCACAGGGTAGCAATTTATCTCTACATTGAAAATCTGAAAAGGTAAAACACATCATGTTAAGTGAGAAAAATACAATCCTCTGTGCTGCAGTTCATCCAGTCGTTAAAAGCAGATACAGCACTAAATTGTTTCAAGTAAAGTCTGCATTTAGGTTTTTTAAATGAGATTAATAACTATTTTCTCACAGAAATCTTACTAGAAAGGAATGTGCACAACCAGTTGAGGCAAAACAAATGTATTGAAGCAACGCCTAAGCCAATAGGGGGCAGTATTGCCCCACAGGAAAAACATTTTTAACCTTTATATATTTTCCACTTATTGACAGCAGCCTCCAGAGACAGGGACATGTCCTACATTTCTCAAAACCGTGCGTGCACCATAATCAGATGCACATCTAAGTGGAAATTAAAGGACCGACTATTCATATTTCCTCAATAAGTGGGTGCAGTTTGTTGGAAATAAACAACAGTTTGGTGTTGATGAATGCAAACTGTCAGATTATATATCCACGTCATGGTTTTGGAGTGACAAGCAGCTGGCTGTGATGACTCGTCATTAAAAAAAAGCCCGTCCCATCCCCCAGGCACTCTTTCCATTCCTGACTTTTTTGAGCAATTTTTGGCCAAGTTATGATGTTTTGAATAAATGAAGAATTTTTTTGAAATTGTGGATATTATCACTCAATAAGACAGAATACGATGTTACCTACACAGCAAAAATTGGAGTGTTGAAATTTCAGGGTTAAACATGTCTGAGTTGATTTCCACTCTCAAAGTGTAATTTTAACACATTCTGATTCAAACAGTGTTCAGTGTTGGAGTTCTTTAACAGTGTTAGTCAAGCCCAAGAAAATTAACTCTGTAGAGATGTAAAGAACAGATTAATTGTATCTCTACAGAGTTAACTTGCTTGATAGGCCCCTGGGCTTCAGTCCAGGTAAACCCGTGTGATAAACCCCTGGGCTTCAGCCCAGGTGAAAAATGC